>NW_007731567.1:133467-150583 GCF_000696425.1 Galeopterus variegatus
TATCCCACTGCTGGAATTATAGCCAAAGGATTGGAAATCATCAAGTCGAAGGTATATCTGTTCCCCAATGTTCATTGCAGCACTCTTTACAATAGCCAAGAGTTGGAACCAGCCCAAATGTCCATCATGGGATGAGTGGATACGGAAAATGTGGTATATCTAAACAATGTAATACTACTCAGGTATAAAAACGAATGAAATACTGCCATTTGCAACAACATGGATGGACCTTGAGAGAATAATATTAAGTGAAACGAGTCAGGCAGAGAAAAAGAAATACCACATGTTCTCACTTATTGGTGGGAGCTAAAAATAAACAAATAAATTCACTCACACACACAAAATAACTGGGGGGGGGAGAAGATATAACAACTACAATCCTTTGAAGTTGTTACAACAAGCAAACGGAAAGGACATCGTTGGGTGGGAGGGGGGAGAGGGAGGAGGGAGGGAGGTTTCTGTGATGGGCCATAATAATCAACCACATTGTATATCGACAAAATAAAAATTCAAAAAAATATTAATAATAAAAAAATTTAAAAAATAAATAAAATAATTTTGAATTCTCTAATGCCAATAGTGATGTTTCTTCACTTCCTAAATCACTGCAGTTAAAAATACGGTAAGAACTATAAAGTTGCAAGATAACTTGCCAACATATTGCCTAATAAATAAAAAAAAATTAACCTCAAAAAAAAAAAATCACCTCAAATATAACAAGGTAGGCTGAAAGTAAAAGGATGCAAAAAGCTATATCATGCAAACATTAATCAGATAAAGCATTAATATGTAAAAGTTGTAAATACAAGTTAGCTCAAAAGAATATATAATGTAGAACAAACTTTTGGTTCCTACCTAAAGTTCCCTGTGAATTCAGCCCCAGCTTCAGTGGACAGTCCTGTACAGTTCAGATTCAAACAAAAGCATTTCGCAACATATCTGTGTAACATATCTTTCTGATTTCTGCCTCAGTGCCTTCACTGAAGCTACAGGAATATGTTCTACTAGAAGCAGTGAGCAAAACTAAAAGGTATCAGTAAAGGGGAGGACATGTCCAAATAGTGATGTATGGATGCAAGTGGATGATTGCTTCTGCTGCTCTTTAGATGCACAATTTTGAGTGACAGAAGTCCCAGCACAAGTGAGCTGTGACCTCAGTAGTGACACTGGAGTTGGTATTTCCTTCAACTTCCTACTCATTCCTGCAACCTCAGTCCTGTTTCATGGGATCATGACCTATGCAAACTATCAGCAACCAATTCTAGTCTCTGTCTCTGCTTTCAGGGAAACACAAACTATAATGTAAAATGATTCTAGATGTATTGAGTTAATTATAATGTTAGTAAGTGTTGCTTCACCTCCCACGGATTTGTCACCCCTTTTCCCCTGGGTGATAGAGCCACCAAAGATTACTCAAAGCCCATCTCTTTTGAGCAGTGAGAAGCCCCAGAAAGGGGTTAATATCCCAGGATCCTCAAGCATCAGGCATCCTTCCACTTGGGAAATTAAATATGAATTGGGGTTCTCTTCCTGCATTTATTCTTCAGACCAAGAAGTTACAGGAAGAGACATAGGTGGGGTTTTGCTAAGTACAGTTTAACAAGTTTTACAGTAGAAGATGTTAACATTCAGTAAAAACAAGTCAGATGACATTCTGTTAGGCAATTTAGTGATCCACCAACAAAGCTTGATTTAGCCAACATTCCTTTTCCCTCCAGCAGCTTTTTAGTAGCTTTACATATCAATTAGTAACTTGTCTGTCTTAGAATCAGCAATCTTGCTGTGTTAAAATTCTTATCCTGCAACAGAGATTCAATAGCCTGGGGAAAATTTCCTGTCCTTTGCCAGGTCAGTATTTGAAACAAGGCTTTGGAAAACCAGGCTCTGTGATGTACATTTGTTTTATGAATCCTGTACAAATAAGCATATTAACAGTATTTTCTTATTTATTTGGCTATTCAAACATTTTTAACATTATAATTAAACTTTAATAGTTTTCTTGGTCATTAATTATTGCTTTTTTTTACAATAATAGGTGTATATCTTGTTTACAACATTTCAAAATATTAAATATAAGGAACTTCTTTTATTCCTAGTCAAATCTTGGATTTGAGTTTTATTTTAGAGTGAAATGAAGGTAAGGGCAATCAACCTGAATTACACATCATGTACACACATAAACATTGGTATGCTCATTATATATCATGATGAAGTGCAGCCATATCATGATAATGACACCCCATTTTAGGGGTATCGTAATTCACATCTCAGATGCTCAACTTTGCAAGACTGCAGTTACAACTAAATTAAAAGGAGAATTTGGCCACTGTGACCTAAGCCAATTTCAATCTATTTTTGGTTTATGGAAACCCAATGGTATTGTGTTGACTTAAAGTTTAAGAATGTGGTCAAGAAATATTAATTTAAAATAATTGAAAAGATTGCTTTTATTCTTATACAACTGGTATTTTTATGTATTATATCAAGAATATTAGTTTTTTAAAGATAGATTTGCATTTTGTCTTTAAATTGAAGAAAAATATTTTAATGTTTTATGTTTAGATTATAATACATGCCAAGTACTATGGCATATGTAACTTTTTACTTGGTCTTACAAGGAGAATTTGAAAAACAGCATGGAAATGATAAATAAGAAAGTTAAAATCCCATTTCTGTTTTCTTGCTGATTTCACAGTACACCTGTGAAAAATACTGAACCACCAGAACAGGCTAAGGAGTCTAGCAGTCTCAATTCATCTCTCCTTTACATCCCTGAGGTTACAAGATAATGGATGTATTGGTTCAGAGTAAATGTGTTTTTTATTGCTATTGTAGCATAGTAAGCATTTTTGTTTCAATGATTTTCTGACATTACCTGAGAATGATGGAGTCTGTGACTCATAAAATGGTGTAGATAAAAGGTTTCTTGATACATTATGGACCTTAGCAAATCCAATGTTTAGTTTCTTCTCATGAGGAGAGTAGGCTTTAGTGGTATCCATAGAAAACTGATCTTCAGATTTATTTGATTCCATGAAGAACAGTAGCATAGAAGTATCTTTCTCCTGACCACAGCAGTTTGTTTCTGTTTTCAGAAAAAAAACATTTACATTTCCCAAGGGGACTAAGTGGTTCATTTTTAATTAATACATCCAGAAATATTGGAGAAAAATAAGATCCAATTTTATTTTATCTACTTATGTGTAATTTCAAACCTCATAAGACTTTCCACTGAAAAGCATTACTAAGCTACTTCTTAGATACTTTATCACTTGTCTCTTTTGTTAAAAATATAAAATGTTTTTACTTGTTTCCTAATTTACCATCATAATATCAATTAGTTTTGCTTCCACAAACAGTACTGAGCAAATATAAATGTTAAAGATACCTCTTCCCATCTTAAATCAGAACTCTAGAATTATAGGTAGGTAGATATATAGACACTGCAAACTATTAAAATAGTTATATTATTAGAGATGCTCTTGTACAATATATTTAGTCATCATTTCATTTATAAACATTTTTGTTGACATTCAGTTTCAAATTGTTAGTTATAAATATATTGCAATAAATATGCCTGTACTTGAACATATATTCTAACTTATTGGTGCCTTTAAGACTGAAAGATTCCTAAAACTGATATTTCTGGGTGTAAACTATGCACATATTAAAATTTTAATAATTTAATTTAAATTTCCTTTAAAAAATGTTTTCACAATTTGTACTCCAACAGAAAAGTCTCAATAAATGTATTCATTATCCACATCTTTACCAGCAGCAAATATCAAAAATGAAATCAGTTATCTGAGTTAAAATATAATGTAGTAATTTTGTTTAAAAAAAAATAGGTTTATAATGAGTATTTTAAAAATTGCCAAATCAATGAAATCCACATAAATCAAAATAATTTATTGATATTACTGACTTTCCTTTATCTTACGATTCTCACTAAAAGTTCAAGTAGTCTATCATTTCAGATATTAAATTATAAAATTTGTCTACTATGAGATCTGTAAATTCCTTTAAATATACTAAACATATACAATATTTTATTCTACATGTTTCAGTAACCAGTTATACCAAAGAGAAACCCACACTTTTGAGGTTATCAGGTAGCATTCTGCTTAGAAATCCCACATTTGAGAGGTGTTTTCTAAATGTGATTCTGTAAGCTTAACAATTGCTAAAAATCAGAGACTAGGATAATTAACATAACTTATAATAACATAGACAAGAGGAGCTTTCACTGAAAAAATTGGTAGTTGGATAACAAGAAGTTACAAATAAAATTCTAATTGTGAAATCGGTATTATGAGCATGGCCTGTACTGAGGAAACTTGAAATATCAGAGTATAAATCTTCAGAGGTCACTAATCTGATGTTTACTAAGAAAATACAGTGCTGAACCATTTTTATCATGTTAGATCATTAAGTATTTACTGTTCTATTTACTCTCCTTAAAAATTTTTTTCTTAAAATAAATAATAATTTTCAAATAATTGTTGATGCTAAAATGGCCTTTTGCCTTCTAGTCCTAAGTCAAGTCAGGAAAAAAAAAAAAAATCACACATGTAGTCTGGTTATTTCAAACAGAAGGAATTGAATTCATTGATCTATTGGCACAAAGTGTCAAACAGATTGAAAGAGCAAAAAAAGGAAGGTGAATTAACTCAGATGTGAGATATGGCCACAAAAAAACATCTAATAGCTTTAGTTCTAAAAGACAAAAGGGAAGAGTTTGTACTAAGACTTCAGGGATATTCAGACAAACACTGCGTGGGGTTTTGTTTCAACTAAGAGCCTCCTTAGGCATGTCTTGAATCTCAGGAATCTGAGAAGGAACCAGTGGTAGTGGTGACAGAACCACAGTTAAAGTTGGCTGAAAATGCACAGGAACTGCCTTGCTGCTGGTGCTGAGAACAGTGGTTGGGTGCTTTGCAGCAGGAGCTGGGACAAAGTTTTCTGGTACTCGGAACAAGAAAAAGACTGCACATTGCAGATCCTGAAGTGCTGCTGATTCTGCAGCCTACATCTGTCCTCTGCTGATGGTCATTCCAAGAAAGACAAAAGGGAATTGTTTGATTTTCCCTTGTGCTATCTAATCTTGTAGGCATTCTCACCAAAAGAAACTTGCCAGAATCCAGTTGGCAATGAAAACTGGGTATTATTTTCAGGGTGCAATGCCCCCCTGCAAATGCATAGAGCACATCATTTACTACACCCTCTATAGATACACAGATTGTAAAGTATATTGAGATGCCAGAATGTTTTCATCATGGAATATAACATAATTAGCTTTTTAAATTTAATGATCTAACATACTAGAACTCGTCTGTCAATTATACTGTTCAGTCTGAATTAAATATTTTGAAGAATTTATTGCTCACTTATTACAGAAAACTATTATTTACAGTTATTGCATGAAGTAAAAGGATTCGTGATATACATTTAATACAAAGCACGTTGTTTTCAGTGCAGACTGTTAGAATTGAGAGATGTGTGACTTTTGCTTCAATTGCACAGATAAAGCTGCCACCATCAAGCAACTAGATTGATGTCAGAGTCTAATAGTTAATGTGCTCATAATATGGATTTCCAAATTCCATCTTCATGAAGCAAATTAGTTTGTGCTGATTACTTTTCATACTACAATTTTAAGATGTCACAGTTTAAACATGTTACTGACTACTCATATCTTATATGCTACTGTTAACAGTATTGTAATAAAGTCCATTTGGTCTGTACTACGTAAATTTCATCCATGTCTTGACTGAAACACAATATTCAGTAATTATGCCCGTGAACTTTTCTGTCTGATGGACAGTTACGTGTGATAATTTTTATATATAATTGCTCTGAGATACAATTCATGTATAACTCACTCATTTAAAGTGCACAATTAAATGGTTTTTAATATATTCACAGATCTGTACAACCATCACCACAATCAATTTAGAAAATCATCACCCACCCTCTTAAAAAAAACAAAAACTGATACACAATAGTAGTCACTTCCTGTTACTGTTAGCCCTCTCACTTCTGGTCCTAGGCCATGAAATCGAAGTGTTCCTATAAATTTGCCTATTGTAGGCATTTTATATAAGTAGAGTCAAATAATTCAAATAATTCAAATAATTTGAGTCTTTTTTTTTACCCCCTTGGTCTCTTTAGCTAAAAATTTGTCATTTTCCCTTTAACTTTTCATAGAACCAAATATTGGTTTCGTTGATTTTATTTTCTATATTTTATTTCTTCACTAATTTTTATTATTTTGTTCCTCTGCTTGCATTTGATTTATTTTGCTGGTTCTAGTTTCTTACAATGGAAAATTAGGTTATTAACTTGAGAGCTTTTTTTTTTTTAATATAGGAAGTTGCAAGCTATGAATTTCCCTCTGAGTGCTACATTAGTTGTATTCCATGAGTTTTGGTATGTTGTACTTCCACTTTCATTCACCTCAAAATATTTCTACATTCTTTTGTGATTTCTTTTATGATTCATTGGTTATTTGCAAAGGGCTTTTGTTTTAATTTCCACTTATTTTTGAATTAAATATTATTTTGTTATTGAATTCTAATATTCTATTGTGAGTGGGGAAAATAGTTTTTAGGATTTCAGTCCTTTTTGATACATTGGATCTTATTTTGCAGCTTCAAATATGGTCTTTTTAGAGGAATCTTTTATGTGTGCCAAAAAATGTGTATTCTGTTGTTGGGTAGACTATCCTATGTATTGTGCTAAGGCTTGTTTTTTAGTGTTATTCTAAACATATTTTCCCTTGTTAGTCTTCTGCCAATTTCTTCTATTCATTATTTAATGTGAGATATTGAAGTCTTCAATTATTATTTTGAATTACCTATTTTTCTCTTCAATTCTTTCATTTTTTGTTTCCTATATTTTGGGGCTCTTAGGTGCACAAATATACGTAATTGTTATATCTTTATTATGGATTACCCTTTTTATATTTTTATTATGTTTCTTTGCCTCTACTAGTTATTTTGGTTTGTTTTAAGTCTGTTTTGCCTAATATTGGTATAGCTGCTTAATCTTTTTGTTATTTATATTATATTCATATTTTATATTATATTATATTTATATTATATATTATATTGTATTTATATGTTGCATAATCTTTCAAAATCTATCATCATATTCACTATCATTTTTTGAATGTCAAATTTTTGGACACCACTACAGTGGTGTATTTTTCATTTGTTATCAAGCTATTTAAATCCAGGATTTCCATTTTTCAAAAATAGTTTCTTCTTATTGATATATAGTATTTGGTCAGACATTGTTATACTTTCCTTTACTTTTTGTTCTCTATCATTCTATAAAAACATTTAAAATAATTGTTTCAAATCTTTCTCTTCTAAGTCCCACAGGTCAGTCCTCTCGTAGGTAGTTTCTGTTGTCTGCTTTTTTCCTATGCATGGTCACTTTCCTCTTTATTTGAATGTCTTATTTTTTTATTAAAATTTATCTGGTAGATAATATATTGCATCAACTCTGGATATTGATTTTTCTCCTCTCCCTAGAGCTTAATCTTGTATGGTTCATTATTCGTAGCCTCTGGTCTTCCTGGCTTGTCTATTTAGGAATTGGACCTACAATCTATGAATGAGTTGATAGGAGAAATTGGGGTCCCAAAATTTCTGGCCTATTATACCTGAAGTAAAGGCTTGACTTTATGAGTGGGAGCTAGGTAGAATGAGGAAAACCCATCTTCTTGGCTGAAGTCACCTAAATTAGCTTCTGAAACATGAAGCTGGGGCGTTTGGAATGTGATGGTGGCCTGCTCTCCCTTCCCATGGGGATATTGTAATCCTTGACTGGGAGTGGAGGCAGGGGAAAAAGTTATGTGCTTTTAGTCACACCCAGCCTGAATAGAGTTTCAATCCTACTGATTTAAGAGTAAGGGGTAGGTTATGGGCCACATGCCATAAACACTGACTGTTCTTATCAAGATTCATTACATTTGCTTTAAATAAACATATCATCATTTGCTGCATACTTTTAGGACAATTTCCAGACCCCTTACAAGTTAATTTTGTTTGTTTGTTTGTTTGTTTTTTTAAATAATTTTTGCCAGCTTTGGTTGATTTACTTGATAGGTTGTCTTTGGAATTTCTCATGATCCTTTTCTGAAAGTAATCCCTATAGCATTATTTTTATTTATTTTTAAATCATTTAGAATTGCCTATAAAATAAAATGAGTTAAAATTTTAAAATTAGATTGTTAAGAATTCTGTACTGTTAAATGATTTTAATCATGTAAAATAAATGTATATAATTATATTGTCTCTCAATTTATATAACATTTCATAATATAATGAACAAATGTTCTAGTTCTGTTAAAATTATCATACAGGAAGTGTTAAAATATAAACTAATACCCATATAGGGCAGAGAATTAAAAAATAGTTATCCTTACTGAGGCTAAATATGAATTAAAATGATTCATTAAATATGAATTATTAATGATTTGCTCTGATGCTTTCATCTTTACACAGTTTATGAGCACTTCCTTTCATCAGTTACTGCAGCCTCTGAATGCAGCCACTTGAATTCAGTCATTTTCATTAAGTATAATTGCTTTGAAGGAAAATCTTTAGCCATTGCAATGCAATTTCATGCTAATGTAGAATATGACACGGCTTGGTTGGCGAAAAACAAACAAACAAAAAAAAACTGCCTTTGCTGTAAATTATCTTGAATGTGACATATAATCTTCAGGCAAACATTTTTCTGAGAGGCATGCAAATGACATAATTGGAATATTGTGCAAATGGGTAAAATTGTTGAATATTGCTGTGAAAAAGGAAAAATATTGTTAGGGTATCCTGTTTAGCAGGTGATTTATTCTTTTGCTGGGTTAGAGCTCCCCTATGTGGCTATTTTGTTGAGACACACTAAAGCTTTAATATTAATGCATTACAACAATTACACATAAATTATACTCACATATTTTCAATAGAAATATATTGAGATAATCATCTATGAATAATTTTAAGATTCACAGAATATTATTTTTGTGTCTGAGTAAAACCGCCAGAATTTTAATAGAAATTCAAAAAAGGAAATACATTTAAATGTTACAAGGTATCAATGAAGTAAACAAATTTATACATAAGTCAATATGTACCAATTCCTCATACTTCATGGGCCACTTTAGTTTGAAATAATTTATTGACAAATAATTAAGAAATCTTATTTTCTGTTCATTCAATTGATTTATTTTTGTCAAATTAATATGTGTACTTTCAAGGACAGGAATCCATGTAAATATTAGGGTTGCCCTAAATATACGAAAAATTTAGTAGGTAACATAATTCATGTAAGTAAATGTCATATAATTCAGCTGAGTACAATATCAACTGTAATAATCTGCTAATTATGAGAGTAATAGAATTTGAGCTCAGTTTATAACAGCTATGATATTTTAATCTAAGAGGGCATCTCAGTTTGAGTAAATGGTAAAAGTAAAAGTAAAACTAAGAAACATTTCAGGACCTGTCTGGGTAATAAAATCTACCAACTGTATCAGATTCTGGATCTGGGAAGAGGACCGATTGTGCCTTGTGAATAAAATTTATATTTTATATTAACTTTTCAAAATATCTTACCAAATAGAACATATGAATGTAAAATGAAGGTTCTTATACAGTCAGATTTTTTTTCTACAATTCTGAAGATAGTGAAAATTCTTGTTCAATGATTTAAATTTTTAAAAGATATGTGCTATTTTTGAGCTTTGTTAAGAATGTGGATGGCATTTTATATGAAAGAATTATGAGCAACTTACAATCTGAACATTAAAAAAATCACAAGGAATTATTAACATTATACTTCACTAAAATATAAGTGCAAAGGAGACATCATGCAAATTAAAAAAAGGACAGCAGACATTAATTGTAGTCACAATCTACAATAGGTCTGACTCATAATAACCTTACACTAAATATATAACTGTGTGAGTGAATGAATGACTGAGTTAGTTGCAAAATGTAAAATGTCCTTTATGCCAAATATCTCTAACATAGATACCTAACCGGATTACGTTTTGTAGGTAATTACTAGACCAAACTAATATCACCAAAATCCAAATTGACATTTCTATCAATGGATTTTTCAACATTAATAAATTCACATTAAAAAATTAGTTGCGGTCAGAGGGAGAGTGAATTTAACAGTAACCCTAGTCATTCAGAAATAGGCTTAAGAAGAATAGGTTATTTAAGGAAATCATTTTTGCACACAGCATAAAGATATTCAAGTAGTATGCTGATTGTATACTTTGGAATCAGTACAGAATTTTAATCTCTTTTGGCCACTAATATGTTAGTGGGAAAGTTATTTAACATATTCGAACACTCTAGGCCAGTATACGTGTCACAGAACCACTGTTTTATTAACAAGTCTTAATTTAGGAAAAACTTTGTGGTTTTATGTTCTGCAGCCCTGAAGCCTGCACAATACCCTAAGAGTTAAAACCAGTTCAAAGACATTCAAACCATTCCTCGCCTATGGTTTACCTGATAACTATAGGAAAACAAAAACATAAACAAATGAGCATAGAATATTTTTTTAAAGAATCCCCAAATGACCTGTCAAAGCATCACCATGTGTTTTCTATTAATGGAAATTTAAAGTATTAAATCAGTAAGTAATAAATATATTTTGAGCAGGTGGACATACTTGAAAAAGAATAAATAAAAGATTGGAAAAATATTATAGCCACTGAAGCTGCTGTGTTTATTCTCTGGGTCTTTGCTATCAATTTTACAGCCCTTAAGGCAACAGGGCATAATGCCATGTGAAAAAATGTGGAAGGCATTTTGTATGAACAAATGGTGAGTAGCTTACAAGCAAGTTTAATGCAGAAAGCATGAAGAAGTACTGGTACTGTACATAACTGAGATAAAAACAGAGGGTAAGAGAATCACTCAAATTAAAAAAAAAATTGAATAGCAGACACTAAGTGAGGCTGAAGTCTACAGAGGACTTAACAGCTTTTTTAGAAGACTGACTCATGATAATCTCTCAATAAATATATAGTTATACAATCAGACGAGTAACTGAGCCAGTTTGCAAATGGCATTAATAAAACAGAACAAATACCCAGCAATTATTATCTAGTATGTGCCAGGCAGCGTAACAAGCACTTTACAAGCATTCTAAATCATATAACAGCACTGAAAAAGAATTACACAGTGAGGTTATAAAATTTGGCCAGTTTAACTCTGCTTGTTTTTGTTTTGTAGGGAACTACTAAAATCTAATACCAAAAATATTTTGCATAGTACTGTAAGATAGAACATTATGATACATGATTTTCAATAGGTATCAGTAGAGAATAAAAGAAAATGTGTTACATTTTGATAAAGACCAATTCAATTAAAAAATGTATAATACCTAATAAACATGAAGATGTATTACTATTTGATAAAAGAAATAGTAGTCTAGACACTTTCAAGCCAGCCTTTTTCAAGTGACATATATCTAACAAATTTACTTCACAATTTTAATGCAAGGAAATTATAGAAGAAAGAAATATAGGAAGGCAGAAGATTTAGGATTTATTAATGCGACACATTATCAATTTAATGGCTCACAATTCTGCCTTCGCCCACCAGTCCTTCCTGGTCAGAGCAGTAGGAAAATAATAAAGGGGATTAGTATTTAAAATAACCTCAACTTAGAGTTTCAATTCATGAAAAATTTTATTTCATTATTAGCTGAAGCCTTCTGCTATTGCGTTAACAAAACATGTGTGAACACAGGCAGATTGTTTTACACTGTTTGAATTTTTAATAAATAAATACCCTTATTTGATTAAATCACTCCCTTGGAAAATAAAAATTAAATCAAATTATTTTTATTTTTTGAACATTGAGAGACTTTGGGCACCAAAAACATCAAAGGAAATGTTCATGTAAATTGGAAGTGAGTTACTTTTACCACCACATTGCTCATCTGACTTTTTTGCTACATTTCTTTTAGTATTCCTTCTTCAGTAAACTGTGCCACCATTCATTTTTCCATAATCAATACCTCTCTGGATGCCACATAACCCAGCAATAGGAATCAAGAAAGAAGAAGGATAACTTTTATTAACTACAATTGACTCACCAAAACTTATGAAACAATGTAAATGAGACATAAAAACAAAAATAAGTACACTTTCTTCAATATCACCTCATATTTAACTGTGCTAACAATTTATTCATATTCCTTCCATATCTTATAGTATACAAATAACAGATATTTTATATATAGGTCAAATATACAACATATATATATATATATATATATATTTACACACGTGCACACACAGAGATATATAAATTATACCTATCTATAATTCTTCACCTTGCTTTTTTCATGTAAAATGTTGATACCATTTTCACATTCATTCAGATAATGGATGTTCAGGAAGAATTATCCAAATGACAGGCTGCTAGATGATTTCAAATACCAGCATAGAACCTAAGAAGAGTGATCATTTACCAATAGTAATTTTTTTTTTCTTTCATTCCATGAAATTTTGCTAGAGTACAATTGTTAAGACAACATTGATAGATAGCTCATGGATTTATTCCCTACAACTCAAACCAAAAAGAGAAACAACATTTCATCTGCATGTGGGAAGCTCATTTTCCAGCATGTCATCTTTCCTACACATCATGGATCTGCCCTGTATAATATCATATTTGTGAAACATACCAGTCCTCAACTTCTCCCTTGACCAAAAGGAAGCCCACTCAGGGTTGAAATTTAAACTATTTAAAAATGGTTTCATTACACAGAAGTGTCCAGTGGGAATGGACACAGGCTGGGTCTTATTTCCTAATCATTATTGACCACATTTGCTTGTGTTTTTCCCATTGGAATGTCTTTACAAGAGGTGAGAATCTTGTAATCTAGATGTTTGGATGTAGAGTAGATGAAATACAGCTTTATCCATGACTTTTAAAGTTTTGCTGTCATGAACTTTTGGTTAAAATATAAAACATTTATAATTCTCATTTCCTGTTGGTCTTCAACAAATACACCAAAATAAGATTTCTGCTGAATTTATTCATCAATTCCTTGACTACTTCAACTTCTTTTTATTTTTTAAGTTACTTTTATTTATACATATTTATGGGGTACAGAGTTGACTATCAGTATTTGCATATAGTACACAATGATCAAATCAATATTATTAGCATGTTCATTATTACAAGTCATAATTACTTTTTGCATCTCCTACCCATTTGTTTCCTCTATCCCCTCCCCTTCTCCCTTTCTCACCTCCAGTAACTGTAGGTCTGTTCTTTCCTTCGGAAACTTCAACATTTTATTGTGATCTTTCTTTCATTGTTTCTTAGCTCCCACTTATGAGTGAGGGCATGCAGTGTTTTTCTTTCTTTGCCTGGCTTATCTCTATTACTAATGCTAATGTCGTTCTCTTTTTCCCATATTCAGATTCCCCTCTTTGCAATATTTTTTCTTGGTTTCACCCTGTGTTTCTCATTAATTCTTCTCAAGTTATAGTTTCCCTATAAAATGTAGCCAATAAAAGTGTTTCCAGTCTTTATTTCACATATATTCCTGTTTTATTGCTTTCCTACCAGAATATAATATAAGAAGCTAATACTTTTGTAATTAATAGTAACCATAGTTAATTAATAAAAATAATATTGCTCTGGGATTTTTTTTTTTTTTTTTTTTTTGGTTAAAGAGACATCCTTAAGGGGACCTTACTGCTACAGATAGAGGTGGTAATTCATTTGTTATAATAAATCTGACATATCTTTCTCTCACTGTATTAAATAGTAATACATTACTAGTATGATTTCTCAAAAATAATATCCTGCATCTAAGTATTCATGCCATTTTGCATTTTGGCATCTGGAAGCATTCAAATGCATGGTCTTGCTCTCACGGTTTTCTCAGTAAATACTGTTGTATCTACACTGTCTTGTGCAAGAGGAATTTGTACTATTAAGTAAGAAGAAAAACCTGAAGTTTGAATATTTGTGTTCCCTTGGCTTCTAAAATTATTAGTGTGTATTGATTCAAACTAGCTAACATATGTAGTTTTACTGATGCCATATCTAGATTTTCTTTGTTAGTGATACCACTAAACCTTAAATTATCTTGAAGTTAGACCTCAGCTATAAGGCACAAGCACACCAGAAAATAGATATGTCCATACCAAATGTTTTCATATTATATTTTGTAGTGTGAACAATCTTTGCTGTAGATGTTCACTACTTTTATTCTCCTTACTCCAAAAATAATCAAATAATTGTAGATCAATAGTAGCACACAGAGAATGGTTTGCATCTTGCCTCAATAATACTATTTTTTGAGAAACTTTGCCCTCCCTAACAATTTTTGAGATATAATTCACAAATTGTAAAATGCATAAATTTAAAGTGTATAATCTGTTGGATTTTAGTATACTCACAGAGTTTTGTAACCATCTCTACTACCTTATTTTAGAAGACATCCCTCAATGCCCCTAAGTAGCCTATGCCCATTAGTAATCATTCCCCATTTTCACTTCACCAAGACAAACCTCTCACAACCACTTTCTTCCTGTGGATTTGTCTATTCTAGACCTTTCATATAAATGGAATCAAACAATATGTCACCTTTTGTGCTTGGCTTCTTTCAATTACCATAATGTTTGCAAAGTTTATCTTTTTTTGGTTGGATAATATCCCATTGTATGGATATGCCACATTTAATATATTCATTTATCCAATGATGACCATGTGGGTTGTTTCACATTTTGGCAATTATGACTAATGTTGCTATATATATTTACATACTCATTTTTGTACAGGCATGTTTCACATTATCTTCAGTAAATACCTGGGACTGAAATTGTTGAGTCATATTCTATCTTCATATTTATCCTTTTGGGAGCTTCCAAGCTGTTTTTTGTAGTGGCTGCACTATTTGACAATACCATCAGCAATGTATGAAGGTTTCAATTTCTCACATACACTGGTTGATGTCCACATTGTTGTATTATTGTTGTTTTAAATTTTGGCTATCTTCATAGGTATAAAGTGGTATCTTGTGCACTTGATGTGCATTCGACTGATGACTAATGGTTTTGAGCATCTTTTCACCTACTTCTTGTTTGTAAAACTCCTTTGGAGAAATGTCCATTTGAAATATTATTTGGGTTATTTCAGATTTTACTATTGATTCCTAAGTATTCTCTATATATTCTAGACACAAACTTCTTAGAGATAAGTAATTTAAAAATGTTTTCCCCATTCTCTGTATGTCTTTTCATTTATTGATGATGTCTTTTAAAACACCAAAGTGTTTAATTTTGATGTCTAATTTATTTATTTATTTTTGTTGCTGTGCTTTTGGCATCATACCTAAAAAACCTTTGCAAAACCCGAGGTCACAAAGATTTACTACTGATTAACTAAAAGCTTTATTGTTTTATCACTTATATTTATGTTTGTAACTCATTGTGAATTAATTTTAGAATATGGTATAAAGATTTGAACTACTTTCTTTTACATATGGCTATCCAGTTGTCTCAGAACCATTGACTAAAAACACTATTATTTCCTCATTGTATTTTCTAGCATCCTCATCAAAATTAACTGACCATTGTTCCAGTTAATAAAGAAGTATAATAGAGACCAAAATCTGAGAAATAAGCCTCTAAGTGAGATCATTGCAGGTGCATCACGCGAAGTAAGACATTAGTGAAAAGACTACTGACCTTACTGTCATAAGACAGTATTTTTTTCTTTTTTATGGAGAAAAAACTTTATATAGGTATTTCTAATGTGCTACTTTTCTTAATGATTCCTATTATGCTTTGCCAATATGAGATATTTTAAAACTATTTTATAAGATAAAAGGTAAAATATTAATATCAGCTTTATATATAATCATAGATGGAAAAACTGTAAGCAAAATACTAATTATGTGCAACTTAATACTAAAAAGATAGTGTATTAAGACAAGTTAGTTTATACTCAGAATGAGAGGTTGATTTATTATCAGACATTTGATTAAGGCAATCATCTAATTTGCCAAAGAAAAGAAAATCATATAGTAATTTTATAATTTCAGATAAATGATGTTTATTACATTGAAAATCCATTTATAATTAAAATCATTAGAATATTTCTAAATCTAATAATGTACACCTCAAATAATTTAATAACATGTATATTTATTGATAAGATATTAAAAGATTTATTTTTGCAAGTCAGAAAAACAAAAGAGTCTTAACACTGTGAGTAGTATTATATTCAATATTTTACTTCAGGTTATAGACAATAAAGTAAGCCAATCAAAAATAAACTTTGGAAACGGAACAAATACATGAAAATTAAACAACATGCTTCTGAACAATCCATTGGTCAAAAAATAAATTAAGATAGAAATCAAAAAATTCCTTGAAACAAATGAAAGTAGAAACATGACATACCAAAACCTGTGGGATATTGTAAAAGAAATACTGAGAGTGAAATTTATAGAAATAAGTGTTTACTTCAAAAAAGTAGAAAGATTTCAAAAAAACAACCTAATGTTGCACCTCAAAGAACTAGAAAACAAGAACAATCCAAGCCTAAAATTAGTAGATGGAAAAAACTAATAAAGATAAGAGCAGAACTAAATGAAACAGAAACCAAAAACAAGATATAAAAGATTGATAAAATGAGAAGTTACCTTTTTGACAAAATAAATGAAATTTACAAGCCATTAGCTAGACTAAGGAAAAAAAAAGACCAAAATAAATAAAATCAGAAATTAAAAAGGAGACATTACAACTGACTCCACAGGAACACAAAGAATAATTAGAGACTATTATAAACAACAACATGCCAAAAAATTGGACAACCAAGAGGAAATGGATAAATTTCTGGACATATACAGCTATCAAGACTAAAACAAGAAGAAATAGAAAACCTGAACAGATGAATAATAAGTAAGAAGACTGAAATGATAATCAGCAGTTTCCCAACAAAGAAATGCCCAGGACTGCATGGCTACACTGCTGAATCCCAAGTTTTTAAAGACAAATTAACACCAGTTCTACTCCAACTATTCCAAAAAATGAAGCAAGGGGTATTCTTTC
>NW_007731567.1:150928-152064 GCF_000696425.1 Galeopterus variegatus
AGACATTACAACTGACTCCACAGGAACACAAAGAATAATTAGAGACTATTATAAACAACAATATGCCAAAAAATTGGACAACCAAGAGGAAATGGATAAATTTCTGGACATATACAGCTATCAAGACTAAAACAAGAAAAAATAGAAAACCTGAACAGATGAATAATAAGTAAGAAGACTGAAATGATAATCAGCAGTCTCCCAACAAAGAAATGCCCAGGACTGCATGGCTACACTGCTGAATCCCAAGTTTTTAAAGACAAATTAACACCAGTTCTACTCCAACTATTCCAAAAAATGAAGCAAGGGGTATTCTTTCAAACTCATTCCATGGGGCCAGCATCATCTCAATATTAAAATCAGAAAGGACACAACAGAAAAAGAAAACTACAGGCCAATATTCCCAACAAACATAGATGCAAAAATATGCAAAAAATAGCAAACATAATTTGACAGCATATCAAAATGATCATACACCACAATCAAGTGGGATTTATCCCAGGGATGAAAGGATGGTTCAACATATGCAAGTCAATAAATGTGATACACCAGCTCAACAAAATCAAGGACAAAAACCAAATGATTATCTCAACAGATACAGAAAAAGTATTTAATAAAATTCAACATTGCTTCATGATAAATATTCTCCCACAAATTAGGCACAGAAGAAAAGTATCTCAACACAATAAAAGCCATATATTGCAAACCCACAACCACCATTATCCTGAATGGAGAAATGCTGAAAGCTTTTCCTTTAGGAACAGGGATATGACAAGGATGCCCACCCTCAAAACTCCTATTTAACATAGTATTGTAGGAACTAACCAGAGCAATGAGGCAAGATAAATAAATAATAAAGTGCATCCAAGCTGAAAAAGATGAAGCTGGTTTTTCCCTGTCTGCAGATGACATGATTCTATATAGAAAAACTTAATGACTAAACCAAAGCATCTTAGAGCTGATAACCAAATTCAGTAAAGGTGCAGGATAAAAAATCAATATATAAAAATCAGTAGCACTTCTGTACACAAACAGCAAACTAGCAGAAAAAATACATCAAGAAAGGAAGCTCATTTACAATAAATACCAAAAAGACAAAATATCTAGGAATAAATTTAACCAAGGTGGTAAAAGAT
>NW_007731567.1:152074-155911 GCF_000696425.1 Galeopterus variegatus
TTGGAAAAACTGGTTATCCATGTGCAGAAGAAACTAGACCCCTATCTCTTACCAAATAAAAAAGTCAACTCAAAATAAATTAAAGTTTAAATATAATACCTGAAGCTGTAAAAGTATTAGAAAAAAATGCAGGAAATGACAGTGGTGTGGGCAAAATTTTTATGGAGAAGACTTTTAAAGCACAGGCAACTGAAGCAAAAATAGACATATGAGATTATATAATAACCTTCTGCACAGCAAAAGAAACATTAACAGTGAAGAGACAACAAGAAGATTGGGAGAAAATATTTGTAAACTACTTATCCAGCAAGGGATTAATACCCAGAATATACAAGTAGCTTAAACAACTCAACAGCAAATAAATAAATAAATAAATAGATAGATAGATAGATAAATAAAAATAATAAATAAATAAATAAATAATAAATAAATAAATAAACAAATAAATAAATAAATATATATAAAATAATACAAAAGCAAAAATAATAATCCAATAAAAAATGGGCTAATTACCTGAAAATGCATTTCTCAAAAGAAGATATAAAAATGCAGCCAACAGGTATATAAAAAATTCTCAACAGCACTAATTATCAGGAAACTGTAAATCAAACCACAATGAGATATCATCTGACCCCAGTTAAAATGGCTATTATCAAAAAGACAAAATAATAAATTCTGGCAAGTATATGGAGCAAAGGGAACTCTTATACACTCCTGGAAAGACAGATTGGTTTGGCCATTGTAGAAAACTATACAGAGGTTTCTCAAAAAAATAAAAATAAAAAAGAACTACCATATTATCTACCAGTCCCATTGCTGGGTATTTATCCAAAGTAAAGAAAATTAAGATACTGAAGAGATATCTGTATCACCCATATTCATTGCATTAGTATTCACAATAACCAAAATACGGAATCAAATTTGGTGTCATTGACAGATGAATGGATAAATTTGGTATATATTCACAATGGAATACTACTCAACCATGAAAAAGAATGAGATGCTGCCATTTGTAGCAAGATGCATGAGCCTGAAAGACATTATGTTAACTAAAGTAAGTCAGGCACAGAAGATAAATACTGCATGTTCTCATCCACATGTGGGAACTCAAAAATAGTAAATAAGTTGAACTTTTAGAAGTAGACAATAGAATTGTGGTTACTAAAGTCTGGTAAGACGTGGGTGAAAGGGTGAGGTTGGTTAGGACACACTAAAACACAGATTTAAAAAAATAAGTTCTAGTGGTATACGGTAGTGTTAGATATCTATAATTAACAATTTATTTTATGCTCTGAAATGGCTAGGTGAGAGGGGCTCGAGTGTTCTCATCAGAAAGAAAAGATAAAGTTTTGTGATGATGAATATGCTAATTACCCTTATTTGATCATCACACATTGTATACATGAATTGAAATATAATTCTCTACACTATTAATATGTATAATCGATGCATTTTAATTAAAAAATAAAATCCTTTGAAAATTAAAAATAAGTAAATAAATACATATAAAGTATACAGATTAAAAACCAAGAAATAAAACCACAATTGTTCACAAATAATATACTTATACACATAGAAAACTAAAAAAAAAAAAGAAAAGAAAAGAAAGAAAATCAAATCCCCAGGTAAATAAATAAATTATAAGAAACAATAAAAAGTATTTTTCGTTTTTGCTGTTTATATTCTTAACTGACCTAGACTTAATTTTGCATCTGCTTTTCCACAAAATGGACCAATAAACAATTGACACGTTATACAAGATATATCTCAATGATAAAGAGAACTGACAAACTTTTATATAAAATGATCATCTCAGTCTTTATTTTGTTATAAAGACTGAAATATAAATTCTCCCTGTAGGAAGAGGTACAAGTGCAAAAGGAAAATAATAGGGACTAACTTGGAGAAAGATATCATATTTCAGTCAAATTGATCTTGCATAAGCATGAAGATAGTCAGTAAAAGAAATTTAAAGACAAGATATTTGTGCAAACACTGTCAATCATATTTGCAATTAAATTGGGAAGAAAAAAAGTAAGTTTGGCAAATAAAATAATTTTAAAAATTTTAATAATTATTGTTTATGGTGAAAGAAGCTAAACCAAAGAGACTAGATGTTAAATGAATCTATATGTAATATTCTGAAAAAAGGCAAATCTACAGGGACAGAAAGTAAACTAGTGGTTTTTTGAGGCAATGATGGAAATGCAGATTATTAATGAATGAACGCGAGGGATTTTATTGATGATATAAAAGTGCATTGAGACTGATTATGTTTGCAAAACTTGGTAAATTTACTGAATATCATTGAATTGTACCCTAGAAATTGTTTAGTAATAAGATATATAAACTATACCTCAATAAAATTGTAAAAAATATTTTGGTAAGCCAGAAACTGTAACCAAAATAATCATCACTGTGCCAAGGACTATCTATTTTGCTAAACTTAGTTAATTTAAACACTAATTGAGCAAATAATTTTCTCACAGTCACAGTTTTGAAAGTTTTGTTTTTAGTTTCTGTTTTTATTTTTTAACAAACATAACTACAGGCATGCCAGATACAACACATATCAATTTTCAGTCTCCATATTTAATTTAGAAATATGTAATGTGAAAGAGGTAGATAAGAATATATTTTATGGAGAGTAATAGAAATTAAACGTTTTCAAAATAAAGAAGTCTCACATGGTGAAGGAGAGATTGACTATATTGTCACTGAAGCAAGACTATTCAATTTATAGTACTGCCAATTGTAAAAACAAATCTGTAAATTTAAAGACTGCTGAATTTCTCTACATAAATATACATAACACACACACAATTTTCACAGGTTTTACAAGTAATGAAAATTCTTTCATAATATGCATCACTAATATAGCTTCTTAGATGGATGACAAATATGGTTTCAAGAAAATAGGAATGTATTATTTTGCTATTTTAAAAAATAGCTAGAAAAATTATTTGAAATGTTATAAAACATGAATGATTGTATGAATTTTGTGATTTATATTATAATGCTGATTTTTATAAACCTATTTATGAGTTATTTTTATTCATTTTAATTCAGTTAAAAAGAAATTTTTATGTTAAAGATAGCATGATCGTTTTTAAATCTTATGAGAAAAAAATAAATCTTATTAGAAAACTTCCACAAATAAATAATGTAAATAATGTATAAATATTTTGTCAAAAAAGAAAAGAGATGTTGTACATGTACACATTGACCCGTGATTTCCCGTATAGTTGCCAGTTTTTTAAAAGAGCTTCCTGTCCCTCTGACATTACTCAGAAAATAGTAGACTTCAGAGAATTCGACACTTCTCTGACTTTATCTATTAATACAGTGGAAAATAAATTCCTCTGAAGGGCTTCAGTACAGACTTCTATAACTCTGTGATATACCCTGAATTCAAATTAAATGGTTGAGTTTTATGTAATGTAAGAATTCTCAATTAAAAATATGTGAGAGACAGAACAGTTTCAAGACTTCAGAAGCATGGTTTTCAGTAGGAACATGGACACAAATTGGTGAAAAGTGTAAATATAAAATAGAATTTATTTTTTTATTTTTTAATTTTTTCAGAATTTTTTACTGTTTAATATCTATGAGATTCATCCATGTTGTTGAGTATGATTATAGTTCTGTAATTCTCATAACTGTATGATATTCCACTATGTGAAAATACCAAAATTGTTTAATGCACTTTGATAAAGAGTTGTAAATTTTAATAGAGTTTAATCATTTTTCTTCTCATATTTCTTCTATATTCAGAGCTTTTTATTTATTTTTTTATTTTGTCAATGTACAACGTGTTTGATTATTGTGGCCAATTAC
>NW_007731568.1:0-719 GCF_000696425.1 Galeopterus variegatus
TTAGGTGAACAGATGCTATTTTTCCAATGAGCTTGTTCTGCTGAGATCAAATGAGTTACACAGCCCTGCTTTGAACCCTGTAAGCCTAGTTGAGAAGATGTTAGATTATTCTAACCCTAAATTTTCTCCAAGTCTTTGGGGATGGAAACTTCACATTGCCCATTTAGAATAGCCACAGGCACTGCCACTGCCCCTATGCAGAAAATGACCTTCTCTTTATGTTTGCACCCTAAGATGGGTGACACTGACCCCGCCAGAATAAGCATGGAGAACAAGATCAACCTGAGGATCGTTCAACTGTCTGCCAGCAAATCATTTCCCGCTGGATTGCTTTTAATGCATTCCTGAGAGTCTAAAATTTGTGCAAGTCTTAATTCCCATATTCCCACATGNTTTTAATGCATTCCTGAGAGTCTAAAATTTGTGCAAGTCTTAATTCCCATATTCCCACATGAGGTTATTCTTGAGTCTTAATCACTTTTTCAAATTCAACCCTCAGGTCATGTTTGAATTTAAGAATAGTGTTCAAGATGCAATGGAATGAAAAAGGACAAATAGAGAAAGCCCAGAATGAAGACACAGACTCTAACAAAATTAAGAGGAATAACTAAATGCAAATAACTTGACACTTTGCATCTAAAAGAAAAGAAGGAAAGGAGTGGAGGTGAAGATCAAAGGAGAAGTGAAATCAAGGAATTAACTTTTACTAAGCACCTACT
>NW_007731568.1:1205-14770 GCF_000696425.1 Galeopterus variegatus
GGCACCTCTTTTCCCAGTATGGCAGATAAGAAAATGGAATCTCAGACGTGCTAAATAGTTTGCCTTAGTTTACACTAAAGTCTTAAGTTTCTGTTTTGGTTGCTTCCTAGAGAATAAGATAAAGTAGAGATAAAGGGATAAAAGAACCTGAAGGAGAGTTTCTTAAGAAGGCACCAAAGAGCAATATAGATAGAGATGTTTCCAAATTAAACTCATTTAATTTGGATCCTCAAGTTGCATCATGAAGCACCCAGAAGTGCATAATTTAGTGGGAATAATTTAACTCAAAAGAGGCAACTTATTAGAAAAGATCTGGTTAGTTGAAACAGTTATTACATATGAAAGAACTTAACTTGCCATTTATGCTGTAGATGTTTTCTCCCTGGAAAAATCTGAATGGCTGAGTCATTTGAATAAAGTAGAAGACTCTAAATTCACTCCCTTTAGGTGCCTCGGCAGCTCTTAGATCTCTAATAAAAGAGAATGTGCATACACAATATTGAAGGGATTGCTAATCCCAAGTATGGCACAAAAACGCTCGCATAAAATAGGCTCACTCTGCAAAATATAGTGATATCCCTGTTGATATAATTAGATGTTTTTATTCAGTGAATCTAGTCTCTGCAGGTTCTGTTTTAATAAAGTAGTCTAATATAATACATAATAATTACTGGGCCACCATTTAAACACGTGCTCCTTCTTATCCACCCACACCTAGATAGTTCTTCTGCTATTTTGAAAATTAAATATTATTATTCTTTTATTCGAACCACTGATTCTTCAAACGTTTTAATTTTATGATCTCTTTCAACCATTTCACTCAAATAGAGTATCTTCCTTTTGTCCTTTTTCCTTTCACTCTGTCCATCCTTTATTCCTTTAAAAATAAATGGTTCGAAGTTGCATGCTGGTTAAATGACAGACCCATTTCAAGTAGGTTAGAAAACATACCCAGAGAACAGTTGGCGCTTACTCAGTGTTAAACCTTGTCTCCTGTCAGTAGCCAGGAGCTGTATCCTAGACTGAGACGTAACCTTAAGTGTGCCAGACACTGCTATTTGCCTACACAACATCTTACTATCCTCCTCCTTCCTTTACTAAGGCACTCCAGTTTTGCTTGAGAAGAGAATGTGCTCAGCTCAGATAATAGATTATTATTATCTCTTGTTAATTCAAGCAAAACATGTCTAAAGCCCACTGGAACAGGTAGCCTTCTGCTTGGCTTTCTGCCACATTTCCTCTTTTATTCTTTTCCAGTACTTTCCATGGGCGATAGCCATGACTAAGCCATTTGGATTGATATCTTCCAATCATGTTTTTGTTCCTATTCCAAAACAGTACACTGGGTAGAGAAAAGGAGAATTTATTAAGATGGAAAGTAAGTGGTAAAATGTATTGTGTTTTTCCTTAGCCTCTGAAACTGTCCTTTTCTGTGATATTTCCCCTTACTGTTTTTTAACCTCAGTCAGGTTGATGCACCAATGTGCTCTCTCCTCTCACTCCCTTATCATGATTCTCTCAGGGGAAAACATGGTGTTAGTTAATTGCACCTAAATAAGACCATAACTCAGCCAAACAGTAATTGAGAGTTCAGCGTACCGTAGGCATGAGGAATGAGCAGTGAGCAAAGAAGATGTGGCTGCTCCCTCCATGAAGCTTGTATGCTATTGAGGAAGGAAAACATTTGAAAAATACTTTCTGATTGATATTTAAATAATTATAATACTTGGTGCTGTGTGATTATATAAGTGAGGAACTGAACTATAGTCTTCTTAAGGAAATTATATGTAAGCTGGAACACAAAGTATTAATGAAATTGCTTTCATGTGGACAGAAATGCAGTTGGAAGACCTAGAAGTACTAGAGACCATGGGAAGTTTGAGGAATAGAGGGTTTTCTGGCCTCAGTAGATGGAGAGGACAAAAGAGAAAGGCTCACCATGGAGCTAGAGGTGTAAGTAAGAGCCAAACCATATATTGCCATCTGCCAAGATCACTTGCATTTTAAATTGTATTTCGAATTGTCAGATAGAAGGTGTTTTACTCACGAAAAGGTCCTTCAAACATCAAAGAGTAAATAGAGTATTTCTTTTTTAATTGGGAGCTTTTCTGTGCCAGGCTGACCCTTTCAGGAAAAAACCCAAGTTTTTCAGGTCCCATTGGAAACAACTGAGGTTGAATTACCATTGGCCCAAAGGTCTAGCATTTTGACAGATGAACTCCCCCCAAAGCCATTAGGTATGACTTAAGTAAATGGTTTTCTGAGGTATTTATTTCTCATGAAAAGAACACATGATTCTACTACCAAGGAGTTAAATGACCCAATGGAAACTTCCTCAATTTGCTAAGGTTCAATTTCCTCGTTTGTATATAGAGCTAATACTATCCTCCCTAGGGTTGTATAGTGATGATCTATAAACCAATTTTGTAGAAAACTTTGGAACTATCAACTACCCCCAAAATGCAAGCAGTCATTATTATATGAACTCTACACTTATGTATAACCTTTGTGTGACTGTTGCTAAGAGTCCAAAAGATCTATATATTTATAATCATAATGGCTTAAATTTGCTGAGGATTTATTGTGTTTTCAGCCCCATTTATTACTCCGTTACTATTCCATTTTAGAGGTATAAAAACTAAGGATTAGAGAATTGAATAAATTTCTTAATATTGTGTAGTAGGAAGTAAAAGAGCTAGAGTTTAAACTCAGCACACTAATTTATTCAAAAGCTGCACCTGACATGAGCCCCTGCTCAGAAATGTAAAGTTTTTTGCCATGTACCTCAAACACCAAGCGTTCATATAGTCTCTTTGAATTCTATTCATCAAAACCTTATATCCATAATGGAGGTAAAATACATTCACATTAAGACTTAGGTAACCTGTGGTAATGTTTCCAATGTGGAATCCAAAACATTTTTATAGGAATAAAATCAACGGTGGAATTACAGGTATTTTCAAGGATGGGACAGGCATTATAAGGCCATTGTGGTCTTTCTAGAGGCCTTAAAAAGACCTTACAAATGTGTGGTCTCTAGTTATTTTCAAGGTAGGCCTTACATATGGAATGCTGGGTATTTTGTGTTTTTTCTTTTACTGAATCTGAAGAAAAATAATTCCTCCAACCTAAAGTTATGCTTGTTTTAGGAAACAAAACGCTAGATTGGGGAATTAACTATACTTTAATTTTCTTGATATAAAAAATAAAGGGGCTTTATTAGATGATTATGAGATACCATTTTTTCTCTCTTAAATCCATGTAGATTATTTATCTGCCTATCACTTTACCTTTTTAAGTAGAAATAAGAAAGTGTTAATTTTTAATTAAAATGGTAAAAAAGGATAGCAAAGATGTGCTAATTTCCCTGCCTACAGTTAAGAGATACTCTAGATCAGGGGTTGGCAAACTAGAGTCCGTGGGCCAAGTCCTGCCTACTCTCTGATTTTGTAAGGATTTTTACTGGAATGCAACCACGCACATTTATTTTCATGTTGTCTATGGCTGCTCTCCCATGACAACTTCAGAGCTGAATAGTTGCCACAGAGACTTTATGGCCCACACACCCCAAAACATTTATTATCTGCCTACAACTGTCTTAGACAAAATGAGAATTGTATAGATATTATGTATTTTACATAAAAGCACAAGAGAAGGCAGTTTGAGGATCAATTTGAGAGTCAGGTTAGCCAAGAGGGCCAATAATGTAAGCCTAGGTGAGAAAAACCAGGAAGGCAGTGGGGACGTTGTTGACACAGTGAGGAGCCAGAATGCACTAAGGATACAGTGCAGTGGCTGAGTAGAGTATGGTGAGGAACAGCCTCGTTTGTTCATGGATCAGAGTGTAATCAAAGAGTAGAGTGTAGTCAGGGAGCAGGTACAATTAGGCAGCAGAGAACTGTGGTCAGGAGGAAGGGACTAGTCAGGGATCAGAGTGCCAGCAGAGAGCAGGAGTTGGTTGTAGTCAAAGAGCTGAGTGTTAGGGAAGAGGATTTTATCAGGGAGCAGTACTAGTAATGGAGGAGAATGTAGACCAGGAGATGATTGTAGTCAGAGAGCTGGTTGTTGTCAGGCAGAGAGCCCTCGGAGAGTCTCAGAGAGTCAGCAAAACTGGCATTGGTGAGTTTGAAACACTGGCTTTGAGTTCCAATTCTAGGTCAGAGTCTGTTCACCCTCTGGGTCCCCCACCTTAGCCCTACCTAGAAAGGCATCAAACACCTATTTTGATCTAGACACTCGGCTAAGTGTTCTTTCACCTGCTGGCTGTGCAATTGCCTAGACCAAGGACAGGTGTTATTATGGCCTAAAGGAAATCAGAGAGCTCCAAAGGCATAAACTGATTTCTGAGTGATGGCAAGGAACTGCCATCTTGGGAAGGCTTGGCTCCATGTGGCTGTGGCTGTGTTTATGCAAATAATAATGAGAATAATTATAAAACTCAAGACACATGTGCCTGCCAGCCTTAGTCACTATGTTCAATGTTAGTTGAAATTCATTGTGTATCAAGAAAAGAATAGGGTTTTATGTAATGAAATATAATGCCTTATTCAAAATGATTTGTCAGCTTCAGAGAATAGCAATAATGTTGTACAGTAAATTAAACCTTGAGTAGTTGGAGGATTTTCCCCCCATACTACCAGCTGTTAATACAGTTCGACAATACACCTAATCAAAATCACGTAGCTTAATTGCCTTTGATGCATTCATAATTATATTTACCAGGACTTTAATACACAACCCACAACACACACATGCACCTTGATACACAACACCCAGAATCCTCCCACATGTGAGGAGCTGGATTATAATTTAAAGAGGTGGTTATTAAAAGAGAAATACGGCAGTGAGTTTTTTTTTTTTTAAATCATTTTTGTATTACATCTTGGGATAAATGTGTGCTCTTTTTTTATTTCTCCTGTATATTATAGGCTTAGTAATAAATAGTTCATCTAAATGTGCTGAGTAAATCCAGCTAGCAGGAAACATTTATTGCCTCATAAAATCAAAAACAAGTGAAGCTGTCAAGTGGAAAAACAATTAAACCATTTCACTGGGTTGTTAGAAACAATACCATTTTCTTGGAAACCATGGACTTGCAGGAGACTGATTTCAAGGAAAGAATTCATAAATGCACAAACATCCTACATGTTGTCAATCTGCACAATTTTTAAGAGGAGACTAAGAGAAGGAAAAGGTTCACTCTGCTCTGGTTAATAAAGGCCCTCTGATTTTGTTTTTGAGGCAGCTTTTGTTCTGTTAATCTAAAAATATCCAGGACCTATAACACTGAAGTCCAATCAGTAAGCAAAGGAAGCAATAGAGTAAAAACCATAATTAGGACAAACTTTAAAACTTAGAAGTCGGTAGTGAGGAGTTCTTTCAAAAAACATCTCATCCATTTTTCTAGTTTGTTACTTAGTCATTGATATAATAAATATGATGGTTTCTTTTAGAAAAATTACTTCTATGTAGATTTGTTTGCCAAATTATATTTTGATCTCTATGGTTCCTAAACCTCTCAAAAGATATTTGAAGTGTTGGAATGCTTTATTCTTCTTTAAAAACTACTTTTTTTTAACCCAAACTAGTGTAGGCATTGACCCACACGTACTTGCATGATCTCACCTCTATACAGTTTCTCTTTGCTAGAAAAATTTTCCCTCTTTACTCAAACAGTTGCACTCACTTTTGAAGACTCAGCTTAAAATTGACTTGTTCTGTAAAACTTTCCTGAATGCCCCAGTCTGAAATGATCTTTCCTGTGAGTATTGATTCACACCTTGAATATGCCTTTGAGCCACATTTAAGAACAGCCTATTTGTATTCTACATGATTTAGGCATGTTTATTAACAGATTTAGTCTACACATTCTACACATTTAAAAGCTGTGATATTTGTGAACATAGAACAGGAGTGAGCATAGTCTCCAGGAATGTTCCCACTTGAGATATATGTGTCTGGGTTCCATATTTCAAACAGGACAGAAGGGGCTGGACAGGAGGTCAGTCAAAATAATAGATATAGATTTCCTTGTCATCCATGAGGAGGAGTGTCAAGTCAGTTGCAATGGCCGTGGCATGGGACCAGATTTCCATTCATATGAGTGGGCCTCTTTCTCCCTGACTCACCTCCCTAAGGTTGTTATGGCAGAGCTGGGATTGTTTTTTTGTTTTTTTGTTTGTTTGTTTTTATTGTTTTCTTTCCTTATTGATCCGAATAAGATTAATTCATATTGGTTCAATTGTTTTTTATCTTATTCAGGGAAACAAAATTTCATCAAACTTGAGAATCAAAACATTCTTCTCTTCAAGTTGTACTTTCTACAACAAAATTTTCTCTGACTTTCCTATGTTTTAAATAAAAGCTTGTTATCAAGCCCTGAATAAGCTACATGACTTCTCTTTTTAAGGAGTTAATAGAAAATAATATTATGTAACAAACATAACACACTTTTCTCCTTTTTTCTTATTCTTACAGAGTAAAAGATCACCACAGAACTTTAATAAATGCTCTGTAAAGTCCTTCATTTGCCGTTATCCCTTACTGAGGTGTATTGACAGTTTGTACCTTCGAAGCCCTTACACTTCTTAGATAGGGACCCAAACATTACTTTTGCCTCTGCCTTTGTTTCCCGCCACCAACCCCAGTATCAAGCAGACGACTTCACTCATGCTCTTTTTCATATAGCCAATAATGATCAAGGGCTTACTGTATACCGGGAACTGTTCAAGGTGCTGGAGACACAGAGATTAATAATATCAGGCATCTGCTGTGAAGGAACTCACTTTCAAGATAAGGAGACAGAAATGTACATAAATGGTTACAATTCTGTGTGGGAAATGCTAGAATAGATATGTTTCAGGTGCTGTGTGAATCCTGAGAAAGGAATGACTAACATCCCTATTCAAAGAATATGAATCATTCAGTATGGCAGAAACAAGAGGAGACTAAATAAGTGAGAAAGCAGATCATAAAAACTTATATATCATAATAAGAAATTTATCCTTTTTTATATATGTTGGAGTGCTAAGAGTGCTAGGGGATGAAATTTTAGATTGGCATTAGAAGTCTAAATATTTGTACCCATCTTAACACTCAGTGGATGTTTTTTGATAATGATTGATTAATATAAGTGAGGTCAATTTAAAGGTAAAACCCAGGACAAACTTTATAGTAAAGGAACTGTTCTATCTAGTGTTAGAGTGACAGATATGTAACTCCAACCAGTGTATAAAAGTGAAAAAAAAAGGGGTGGAAATGTAAAAGGAAAAGGAAAATGACCTAAGTGATTTGGAGAAAAATGTTTTGACAGGATAGCGTGTACTTACTATAAAAGATTTACAAAAGAAACAGATGAAGAGCTGCATAGGGTGAGGTTTAGGGGAAGAAGTGTGGAGCTCCCACACCCTCCTTTTGCCTTCTATCCTCCAGAAACTTCCATGTGTTTAGCTATCCTGAACCCGGGCCTCCTGGGTTTTTATGAAGGCTTCATTTCATAAGTATGATTGATTAAATCATTGGGCATTGGTGATCAAATTGACATTCAGCCTGTCCCCTTTGCTTGGGTGGCTGGCCCATGCTGGAGCCATATGTATACCAAGCATCCTCTAGCAGGTTCCCCTCTACTTTTTATCCACTGGGGTTTCTTTGGGAACAGTTTGGGGACCAATTTAAAATCTACTGTATATCGTACAGGTCCCAACGGGATAGAACTGGAGGTTGGGAATGGGGCTAAAATTCTCAACTCTCTAAGCACAAAGTTGGTTCCCCTGGCAACCAGCCCCCATCCTGAAGCTAAGTAGGGGCTGCCAGCCATCAGTTAACTCATTAGCATAAAGAAAGACACTCTGCAGATCCTAAGGATTTTAGGAGTTCTATGCCGGGAAAGGGACAGGAGTGAAGACGAAGACCAAACATGTACTGTATTTCAAAATATCACAGATGTCAAAGATATTTAGGGTACTCATTTCCATACATTGTTTAGTTATCTATGTTTTTACAGAGATCCAGTATTCTCTCAGTAGTGGCTTGGCTCACCAAGCAGTACCTCCATGGCTACTCAGGGGCGTAAGACCACACACACAGCAGTTACATCAGCCTAGCATATGGGCTGTGCAATGGGCCCAGACCAGGAAGACATTCTCCATGGACATCAAGTGTAAATGGAGAATGGTATAACTGCAAAAGAGAAGGCAGCTTAAGCCAACAGTGGAAAAGCAAAAATATTAAGAACGCATAAGAGGGCCTTGAATCACCCCTTCCACAATAATCTTGGCAGTCACAGGAATCTTCCCAGGAGTGCTATTCCAGACCTTTTATCCCAATGTGGGAGAATTTGTAGACTCCACAGTGATAGGACTGAGTGAAGCCCACCATACTAGGGCCACTGCCTGAACATTGACAATGTGTCTCCACAGGCCCTTTCTTGAAAAGAAAAATGTGGGTCAGGTCCAAAGCAGTGATAGTCTCCTGCCCCCAGGGACAAAGGACACCAACCCAGCTTAACGGCACTTTCCAAACCATATCCTATCTCAGGGTTCCCTGCTCAGGCATGATGGAACAAGGTGAGTATAAAATTAGGGTGTTCCATGTGGATCAAAGTTCTGGGTTTAAGACAGTCTGGTTTCTTGCATACTCACTCAGCTTATATTGGTCTTTACATCTACCAGACATTCATAAGCTGATTTTTCTCCCCAAATGAGACCTCACTCAAGGCATGTATGCTTCTATTAAAACCACAGCCAACTTCTCAATCGGGGTAGTTCTGTCAAGAGAGTAATTTGTTCCTTTAAGAAGCCATTTTTCCCTGTTATTTATAACTCCTGCTCCCTATGGGTTGTAGGGAAGATCAACCTGCCAAGTAATGACCTCCTTTTTTGCCCAATTTTGGGTTAGGAAGGCTGTGAAATATATCTCTTGATCGTTGGTAATGGGTCTTGGGGTACCATACATTAGTGGCAAGTGTTGCAGACCATGTATAGTCAAAATCTGATTTGCTTTTCGACAGGGGAAAATTTGCAAGAGGTCACTCACAGTGTCTGTGCATTTGAGTGACTATCAGCATGACTTACTCTTAAGGAGTGAGCTAATATAATCCATTTTCCAAGAGTCAATCTCTTTTTCTCCTCCTTTTATGCTTCCAGTGGCCTCTGGCACTTGCCTAGGACTAACCTAGCAACAGACAGGGTAATTTTGTATCACCTCCTCTATTTATTGTTCGGACATAAGTAAGCCAGCTGGTGGAGCCAGGTTCCAAGAAGTATGCAGTCCCCTATACTTTCCTTCCAGTGTATCCAATGTGCTATGTCTTCTTTCTCAGAGGTAATCACTGGTCAGGCTCTGGCCAAGGCATCTACTTTTATATTTCCACTGGGGGATGGCTGTTTGTGAGCTGCTATGCGGAATGCTGTGATGTTAGCCCCTGGTTATTGTAATTGGTCCCAAAAGTCTGTCCAAGTTTTGCCTCCCACCAATGGCCTTCCATTTATGAACCATCGATCCTTTTGCCATTGAATTATTTACAATGTCAGCCCTTTTATGACCACACAGGAATTGGTACACAGAGTTTTGGGGTACAGCTCCTTTACAATCACTTACCAGACAGTTCGTAGCTCAGCCCACTGACTGCTATGCCCCATTCCTGATTCCACTCATATGATATCCATGGCTGGTCAAATAGCCACAGCAGTCCATTTGGGTGGCTGGCCCACACTGGAGCCATATGTGTACCAAGCACCCTCTAGTAGTTTCCCCTCTACTTTTTATTCACTGGGGTTTCTTTGGGGACAGTGTTGGGACTGATTTTAAATCTACTATATATTGTACAAGTCCCAACAGGGTACATAGCTCTATCGATAGAGAACTGGATGTAAGGTGCCCTCTCTGTATAACCAGAGTGCTATTATGTGTTATGGCCAATGTGGGTTGGCAAATAGGCCATTAACTCAACCCTTAATAGGGTAAGCTGTTTGTATTTCTGCCAGAATATCTCCAGCTGGAGCCTTTGCTTCCAAGAGGGCCTAGTAAACTGCAAAGAAATGTTTTTCTAACAGGGTATAGCATTGCTAGGCCTCCTTGAACTATTGTGACTAGAATCCGATGGGCATGCGTTACTTACCCTCCCTCTGCCAGGTGCTCAGTCCTTTCCCTCCTCAGTCACAAAAACATCTAATTCAAATGGTCTCCCTGGGCTGACCATTTGCAAGGCTTGTGACTGTGTCACTAAGGCTTTTGCCTGAGTAAATGCTTCTTCTTTAGGGTCCCAGTCCCAATGTGCCCCTTCCTTATCAGGTGTTATAATGACCTGAGACATTGGGCAAAGTGGAGAATGAAAGTCCTCCAATATCCTAGCATGCTTATAAAGACTGTACCTCTTCAAATGTTTTGGACCATAGGTATGCCTGTATCTTGCCAATAACGGCTATTGGCAAAATCCAGGTCTTACACAATCAGACCTCATCCAGCAAATGTATGATGCCTACTGGTCCCCAGAATTTCTGCAGGTTGCCTGCTCATCCTCTGGATTGCAGACGCTCTAGGACTTTCTTGGACTCTTCTGCAAAAGACCTAAATCTATAGAGGTTAGGAGAATAACATCCACATAATGTTTCTGATGAATGCTAGGCATATAATCCAAAATGGCAAGATCTCTGGCCATTAAGCCATGGCAAATAGTGGGGCTATGTAAGTATCCCTGAGGGAGCATCTGAAAGGTCATTGTTGGCCCTCCCCCATGTGAGGCAAACATATCTTGGGACTTTGGGTCTAAGAATACCATTAATCAAGCATTTGCTAAATCCAGAACAGTATGCTAGGAATCAAAACAGGTAATCAGTCCGTTTAGAATTTAAGCTACCTTTGGCAGAGCAGCATGAATGGCTAGAATCACCTTATTTATTTCCCAGTAATCAACCATCATCCTCCAGGTGCTGTCAGGCTTTCACACTGGCCATACCTGGCTATTCTATTGGTTCTGTGTGGAAGACACTATTCCCACCCTCTCTAATTCCTGAACAGTAAGTATCAACTCCTTGTGCCTTCCTGGGAGATGATATTATGGGGGGCCTCTGCCAAGGGACCTAAGATGGAGAGCAGCATCTCCTTCTAGCCCATGGAACAGCCTTTAGGAGCTTGTTGTGTATGCCAGCCAAAGATCCCTGGAAAGCAGGAGCATAGATGACCACTCTAGTTGCCACTTTGCTCAACAAATACTGGGCCTCTTTGATTATCTTCCAAGGTGCAGGATTCCCAAGCATATCCCCCTCTGATGGCCAGCCTTCCCTACAGGCTAGTGTGATCCAGTCCTACAAAGAACAATTCACAGGAATAGCACAGGAGCCATGTAGGAATTGCTGGGTGAAGGATCTACTGTCACATTGCTGAAGCTTTTGGCCTCAATTCCAGATGAAACTACCCCATCAGCACCGCTTTCCCATAATTTTACCAGCTACACAGCTGAGAACTCCCTTGGGTTCTGCTGGAAAAGGCTAGCCAGATCAGTCAACTCTGCCAGAGTATATTTGCACAAGTAATAAGTTTGATTGGCAGGTTGAGGGGGTCTTTGCATACTTGCTTGGTGGGGTGGTTTCAATTTAGTTTCTATGAGGAGCTGAGCCTTCAAATGTTCCCCTTTGTTCTTCTTTTCTGAATCTATCATTTCTACCAAGTTCTTAGACTCACTTTCTAATGAATTTCATTTTTTAGCATCCTAATCAGGGGACTGGATAATAGCACAAATGCAGGATTTAGGTATTTTCTTACACAGTGGCATGCCAGTGGTTTCAGACAGCCTTCTCCTTCTTTCATTTTACCCACCATGTCAATAACTAACACGGTGGAGCACACCTACTTTCTAGTTGTAATCTTCCTCTAACCTGCATATCTTGTTCTTGGCCAACAGCTGAGCATCTCTTGCCAGGTGGGCTGCCCACAACAGAGACCAGCCTGTACCTGCTGTTGGTCATTTGTAATTTCAAACCCTCCATCAGGCTAGTCAAACCTGTTAGAGTTTTTGGAGCACCTCCATATTCCCAGGATGGCCCGCAAGTATCAAGCAGTCAGGCAATGGGGCCCCACATAGACTCTTGCAGCCATCTTGGGATCTCCCTCATTGATTCCTCTTTTCCTCAACCCACTTTTTGGAATCCTGCTCACTATACCAATTACTCTGTCTGGTCAAACCTGTGGCTTGATCACCCCAAAAGTGGTGGTAAGGGAGCTCCTGCAAGGAATTGCCCTAAGATGGACTGGCTGGAATCTCAAACAAAGAAGCACTAAATGCCAGAGTGAGCAGTCCAAAGCATGTATTATGGGAGTTTACATACAAAGGGCTGCAACAGTGATATACAGTGAAAATGCAGATGTTCTACCCAAGTATGTCCCTAAAGAGAGGGTCAGGTTATGGAGTTTATAGGAGGGTTTTAGGAATTTGACTCAGGGCCAAGGCTAGTCTCTAAGTGTTTCTGAATGCCATTCTCCAATAAATTTAGCCTGGTGTCTTGAAGAAATGGCTGAATTTATAACCATGGCAGGGAAAATACAAGATGAGCCTGGAACATCATACAGTACCAGAAAGTAAGAAGGTATTCAATAAGCAGAAGGATGGGTATGACAAAGTGACACAGGAACCAACATAGAAAAGCTACCAGCAGTCAAAGCTGAATGATTTTAACAACAAAATAAATAATATAATATTGAATTATAACCCAAAGTATAAAATAAATACACATGAGTCCACACTGGTACAACTGAATTATTGAATAAACAGAAGATTCCTCAAATCTTTCTTTCACGATTATCAAAGAAAAGGATCTGATAATGTTCATTGTATATGGTATATGTTTTGTACTTGTCTTTTCTATGTCCTAATGATGTCTTTAGAGTACTTAAAAAATATATAGAAGAAAAAGAAAAAGAAAAAAAAGAAAGAAAAACAGAACCCTTTGGGAAAGGGTCAATATCTTAACATCAAATTACAAATTCCATTCTGTCAGTAAGCTCAGTCATTTCTTATTCATCCTGGACCCCTTGCCTGTAACATTCTTTGCTAACCCCTTACTCATTCATACTTGATTCATTCTCTCTGGCCTGATCCAAGTGTCATTTTTGTCCTTCAAACTTAATGAATGTCAGATCAGTGTACTGCAAAAAAGAAAGCACTGATAAATTTTGCTGATTTGAGTTGTTCATACTCAAACTATTTTTTTCTTTCTTACTATACTTAATATAAGTACAAACTTTAGTACATATTTATTTCAATTTTATTCATTTTATATTCCCAGCTAAACTGTAAAGTCTTTGAAAGTAGGGGATTTGTTGTATATTAATTTTGTATGCCCCATAATACATAAAACAGTCCATAGAATAAGTATTCAAAAATATCTTTGACTATTAGATTAAGGCTTGTTAACTATTTCAAGGAAAGAAACAAGGACAACAACAAAGCTTCCTCTGCTACTTCATTTTAGCTCTTTACCACTCAGAACCTACTAACATGACAACTGCTACGTGCAGTGAGAGCAGGGAGTAAGATAACACTACACACTTTCTCCGTTTAGTTGGGGAAA
>NW_007731568.1:16253-17013 GCF_000696425.1 Galeopterus variegatus
AAAAAAAAAAAAAAAAATTACAATGACATTTCTCTCAGAAATGGAAAAAACTCTCCAGACATTTGTATGGAATAACAAAAGACCTCGCATAGCCAAAGGAATGCTGAGCAAAAAAAAATAAAGCTGGAGGCATTACTCGAACTGACTTTAAACTATACTACAATGCTATAATAACCCAAACAGCATGGTACTGGTATAAAAACAGACACATTGATCAATGGAACAGAATAGAGAATCCAGAAATCAACCCACACACTTACGGCCATCTGATCTTTGACAAAGGCACCAAGCCTATTCAATGGGGTTGGGACTGCCTCTTCAGCAAATGGTGCTGGGAGAACTGGATATCCATATGCAGGAGAATGAAACTAGACCCATACCTCTCACCATATACTAAAATCAACTCAAAATGGATTAAAGATTTAAATATACACTCTGAAACAATAAAACTTATTAAAGAAAACATAGGAGAAACACTTCAGCAAATAGGGCTGGACACAGACTTCATGAATACAACCCCAAAAGCACGGGCAACCAAAGGAAAAATAAACAAATGGGACTATATCAAACTAAAAAGCTTCTGCACAGCAAAAGAAACAATTAACAGAGCTAAAAGACAACAAACAGAGTGGGAGAAAATATTTGCAAAATACACATCCGACAAAGGACTAATATCCAGAATATATAAAGAACTCAAACAACTTTACAAGAAAAAAACAAGCAACCCAATCAAAAAATGGGCAAAAGAACTAAGCAGGCA
>NW_007731568.1:17538-20653 GCF_000696425.1 Galeopterus variegatus
GACCCAGCTATCCTACTGCTGGGAATATATCCAAAGGAATGGAAATCATCAAGTCGAAGGTATACCTGTTCCCCAATGTTCATTGCAGCACTCTTTACAATAGCCAAGAGTTGGAATCAGCCCAAATGTCCATCATCGGATGAGTGGATATGGAAAATGTGGTATATCTACACAATGGAATACTACTCAGCTATAAAAACTAATGAGATACTGCCATTTGCAACAACATGGATGGACCTTGAGAGAATAATATTGAGTGAAACGAGTCAGGCAGAGAAAAAGAAATTCCACATGTTCTCACTCATTGGTGGGAGCTAAAAAATAGACAAATTAATTCACCCACATACACACACGAAAAAACCGGGGGGGGGGGAAGAAGATATAACAACTATACTTTTTTGAAGTTGTTACAACAAGCAAACGGAAAGGACATTCTTGGGGGGGGAGGGGAGAGAGGGAGGAGGGAGGGAGGTGTCGGTGATGGGCCATAATAATCATATACATTGTATATTGACAAAATAAAAATTTAACGGAAAAAAAAAAAAGAAATGGAGTTCACCTAATTGCTATGGAGGCTGAAAAATAAGACAATAAAGACCAGCTGCTCAAGCCAGGATGATGCCACAGAACAGTGTGATTTGGACTACTCTGATCTCTTCGGGGCAACACTGGCTGGCTGGTGCTGCCATAAGAACAATTTCTAAACTCTCCCCAGACCTGTGGGTCACACACTTCAGAGTCATTGTCCCAGGAGGAATCGTGGGGTTGGTCCACACTCACATACCCACACCCAGCTTCCAGGATAGGAGAGGAAAGAGTATCTGGTGGGTTTAGCTTTCCCGACTTCCATCGACACTGACACGGCAGTCATTCCCTAAACACAGGAATGGAGTTCAGGTGCTGAACGGTCAAAATATACACACACATAGACCTCTGCCATGAATGCCTTGCATAGCACTTATCCTAGCAAATGGTTCTTAGGATAAAGACAAAGCTCCTTAATGATGTTCGTCTTGAAGACCTCTTACCTCCCTCAACTCATCTCCCACTTTGTTCCCCTCATCTATCATTCATCTTCACAAGTCTTTTATACATTCCCCCAGAACACTGTTTTCTTCACCACCAAGCCTTTGCACATGCAATTTCCAGTATCTGGAACACCCTTCCCCTTGCTGACTGCGACTCACCTTCTGAACTCAGAGAAACCCTGTCCCAGGCTAGACTAGAGCCCCTGTACAAGCTCTAATCACATGCTTATCCCATGAGCACAGGACTACTCCTGTGTGGTTCTCTGCTGTATCCACAGAAGCTAATACAGTGTCTGCTCTGATAGTAGATGTTCAGTATGTATTTGTTCCATGAATTTTTCTCAGCCCAAAATTCAAATAAAAATAACATGGAGGAGGCAGGTAAGTAATAGGTAATGTCTGTGTAACACTTCTGAGCTCATTTATCTACACACCCTCTTCCCTGGACTCGGTGTCCTGAAGAATCCATTGTAAATAGGGGCCCTTGGAAAGTCGTTTTTTTTTTTTCTTTTTGTCTTTTTTCATGTCCGGCAACAGATCGCAACCCTCAGTGTCACACCCGTACCAGACCGGGACTGGCAACGGGATCACAACCCTGTCGCGCCCGCACCTCGCTCAGCCAGTGAGTGGGAACCGGTCTGTATGTGGGATCCGAACCCTTGGCGGGAGCGCCTCCGCGCTCACAAGCGGCGCACTGTAGCAGTGCACCACCGGGCCGGCCCGAAAGTCGGTTTTTCCCCAAGAATTTTTTGGCTGCCTCTTACTAGTCCTTACTGTTCAAAACACACACACACACACACACACAAAAACAAAACCTCGGGGCCGGCCCGGTGGCGCACTGGATAGTGCGCCGCTTGGGAAGCGCGGCGGCGCTCCCGCCCGAGGGTTCGGATCCCTGCTGTTTCACACCAGTATCTTGGCTTCTCATATAAGAAAATATTCTGTTCACAACCATCATCTCTCTGGTGATATCCATTCAACAGCCAAAAGGGAATTGACACCTCTGGTCTTTTAGAAAGACAGAACAGCATCACATATCTGGCTGTTATTTACCCAAGAGAAGCCAAAATAAGAGATTTGGATTCAACGTCTGAGTCTTCCCCCTCCTAGCCATTTGATTTTGCCCTAAATAATGCCTGAGATGGAATTTCCCACCAGCCTGCCAGGATGGGGAATTGGAGGTAGATTAAAATTGATTTCTTTAAATGAGATATTTATTTCATACCTGTTTGTGGGTAAAGATTCATGCCTGCTACCTCAGCTTTGCTCATTATGTAGAAATTCAAAAATAATAATCCCTGATGTTTACTGAATATTACAACATGGCCAGGCACTGTTCTAAGCACTTTCCATGCATGATCTCATTCGATCCTCATAACAGCTCTGTGAGTTGGTATTGCTGTTGTCTGCATTTTGCACATGAGGAAACTGAATCTCAGAGAGGTTGAGTGACTTGCCCAAGGGCACACAGCTACTAAGAGAGAGATTTGGGATTCAGAGTCCACTCTCTTAACTTCCTAAATTATATGTGCAATATATATTTACATAGTGGCAGGTACACAATAATTGTTAAGTAAATGTTATTTTAATAAACGATACGTGGATGGATGGGTGGATAAATGAGTGGACAAGTGAATGGGTGGATCAGTAGATGAACAGGTGGATAAAAAGATGGATGGGTGTAGAAGTGGATGGATGGATAGGTAGATGAGTGAGTGAGTACAAAGGTGGTTCCTTTATCCTTTAAATGATTTCCATAATGGGCTAATAGTAGTCAGGACTTAGCCCATGGAGGCTTCATGCCCAGAAGATGATGTTCCCAGAAACAGAAGTTTGTCTTCTGTGCTCCTTTATTTCCAAGAGATGTGTGCAACTTCCAGGAGCCACTGGAGAAGTGGAGAGGGGGCAGAGCGCCTCCATATACACTATCCACAAGGAGAAAGGAGGTCTAAAACAGACACTATTGGGCCGGCCCAGTGGCGCACTGGATAGTGCGCTGCTTGGGAAGCGCAGTGGTGCTCCCGCCCAAGGGTTCAGATCCCACATACAGACCGGTTCCCGCTCACTGGCTGAGCGAGGCGCGGGAG
>NW_007731568.1:20899-91653 GCF_000696425.1 Galeopterus variegatus
AGGCGCGGGAGCAACACCGAGGGTTGCGATCCCGTTGCCGGTCCCCGGTCCGGTACGGGGGCAACACTGAGGGTTGCGATCCGTGGCCGGACACGGAAAAAGACAAAAAAAAAAAAAAAGATAAAACAGACACTATTAACCATCCATCTCTCCCTGACAGCTGGGCTGCAGCACAGCCTTGGAAATCCACAGGCTGGGCCCCAGCAGCCACACAGGCTGCTGTGAGATGACCCCAGGTGCCATCTCAGAAGGCTCAGTGTTGAGGCTCGATTGCCATGTTTAAACATAAACAGCTTGTTTCCCCCGTGCCTTGTGTTCTGTGTTTCCATTATCTGGCAAAGTTGGGTTCAATTGAGAAGGAGGCAGCTGTGTTTGGGGAAACGATTGTCTTCTTCCTCAGGGCACGTGAGCCAAGTTCCCTATAGTTCACATCTGTGGCCGCCTGGCTGAAAACCCAGAGATGCGTCTCTCTTTTCCAGCACCAACATGTTTAGCCCAAAGTCTAGAAACGATTCTGTAGTTAGTGGCCTCTCACAAACAAAAGAACGTGGGCTGGCTCATCCCCTCCTTAGGATCCAAAGATATGCTATTTTTAAAATACTGACTATGTGCCACAACCCTGCACACATTGTATCTTTTGACTATGCACAACATGTTTTCACTATAGAGATGAAGAAATGGCTAACCTGAAGTTCCAGATCTACAAAAGTCACCAAATAACCTGAATACAAACTTTTCTCCAAAGTCCATGCTTTTGCCATATGTTATGTTCTATGCATACTATGAGATACTTCCCATTCTAAGCAAGCAGAACTTGAAGTCTACCAGAAAGCCCTCCCTCCACCTTTGCTTTCTAAATTCCCTTGTCAAGAATTTTTGATATGGGATGGGAATGCCTCAGGAATAACCAGAATCTGGTGGAAGACAGGTTGGTAATAGAGTCAAACATACCTGGAGATTGAATCGTGGCTCTATCACTATCAGCGTGTATCTGGGCATGGTACCCCACATCACTACACTTCCCCACTTGCAAAACAGATATGATTATTTCATCCACTTTAGAGGAAAGTGGAGATTTCAGGAGAAAAAAAGTCATAATCATCCATCAGGTCTTAGTGTAAATATCAGTTACTCAGAAACGCCTTCTCTGAACCCTAAATCAGGTTAAATCCAGTTCCTTTTAAAGATTTCCACAATACTTTTTGCTCCCCCTTGTATAACACATATTATACTTATAATTCCTTCTTAATTACATGCCTCCTTCTAGACTCTAAGAGCTATGATAACAGGGAACATATATGCTTTGTTACCTTTTAGAACAGTGGTAGATAGATGATGGATAACCAAGAAATAATTGTTTAATTGCAATGGATCGTATTTATAAAGCAACAAGCACAGCCTCAGCACACAAAAAGCATTAGTTCTTTTTCCTCTTCCCCTGGATGTATTGAGACCCGCGGGGTTTCCTCATTCTTCCTTTCTCCTTTGTAAACAGCTTTGATGGAGAAGAAGGGAAAAACTGTGAACAGGTAACACAGGTGAAATGCTAAGCTGGGAAGGACTAACAAGCCTTAGGCAGCATTGAAAAGGGTGACAAGCCCTAGAATGGGGCCAGGAATATCGTGATAGGCTTTGTAATGTTCATCCATATTTATAAGGTAGAAGAAGGAGAGGATGGAGACAGATGGTTGGCAGGTTGGCACAGCAAGTAGCCAGATGGGGAGAAAAGGAATGCAAGTTCAAGACAGAAAAAAAATGCAGCTGTGGCCTTCCACCCAAAGGTAGACATGAACTTCGCTGAGCTGGGACAGTTGTCTCACACCAAGCCCCTTCCACTTGACAAAACAAGTTCTGGCCTCGAGTAACACTGACACCCACATTTGGATGCCAAGCAGAGGCCTTATTGAGGCTTGGACATGAAAATTAACTGTGAGCTGACCTTTGCTAGGGGTTGGGAAGAAGAGGGGACATGAAAGGTAGCAGCTCTGGACCAAGGCTTCAGGACGGTTTACTCAGGAAGGTGGCAAGCTCCTGCACTTTCCTTACTGACGGGTGACATTGACATTGGCCCTGTCGACCTTGGGACCATTTCCTGCCTGACTTCTGAGCACCAGGCACAGGCTTCCTTCTGACCCTGTAATGTGAGCTGTTTCTTTTCGAACAGCTCCGTCCTTGTCCCTTCTCTGTGACTCCTATTTGAATAATGAGCTCTAAATATATTTTCCTGTTCTCAACCATTTTTCTTTTCTAATGCTAAATTATAAGGCTTGTGTGTCAGCAGGAAAACATGCCCTGCTTTTCCAAAGGATGCAGAGATACAGCTAGACATTCTTCCAAACCTCTGGGAGGGGCATTTCCACTGACTTACCATCCCCGGGGTGGAAGCTTTCTGCAGCCAAACACACTTCCAAGCAATTACTGGCCCAACCCCAAGCTCCTCAATTATTTCTGGAAAAGTTCAAGATGAAGGAGAAACAGCTATTAATTATTAAAAATGAAAACCCAGAGACACACACATAGGGCAAACAATTTCTGATCATCTCTATTTCTTGGGTCTAGCCAGGACCATCAGATACCACTGAATTTAGCTGGGCTGCTTGCAAGTCACACAAATTACAAGCAACCAACAACTGCTAGAGTTTTTTCCCCTTGACATCATTATCTCCAGCTAATGGAAGTGGTGGCTGTGAAAGAAAAAAAAATCAGAGATGAATGATGCTGAGTCTTCCAGTGCTGTGCTCTTTCCTGGGAAAATATGAAATATTCTTTGAACCCTGCTTTTTTTTTTTAATCCAGTGAAATTTCAGCCATTTAGGGAACATGGCACACCTACCCCTTCCTACAAGTTGGGTCTTTGCAGGGTCCAGAGAGGAGTGTTTGTCCTTTAAGAATGAGGTGTGCCCAAAGCCAGCCTTGAAAGGATCAGCAGAACAGATAACACCAGACAGCGCTAGACATAAAATCAGGAGCCCTGCTATCAAACAGCATCTGAATAACTTTGAGAATGTTTCTCGGTCTCTCTGTAACTGACTTTCCTCATCAGGTGGGTAGGCATCTGCCCAGACAGCCTCAAAGGGCCATTATAAAGCTCACATAAGGTAATATAAGGCACTAGGGTACTGACAATAGAATCCTTACATCTCTGTGGTCCTGCCTGGTCCATTCCCCAGCCCTAGGCTGATAGGATGACTCTCAGACCAAGAAACATAAACCTCTAACCAGCCAGCAACCTGCGCAAATCCAAGAGAGCAACACTCCTTTTATTCCAAGTCTCAAAAATGCAAATCTCTCTACCCATTTAGCTGGATTACCCGAAGAACACAGGAGAGGTTTATATTATTCATGCCTTTGAAAGAAAACTGATTATATGTGTGACTTTACCTGGAAAAAGCTCTGGCTCTGATTTAAATCTAAATATCCTGCCAGGCCGATGGGTGGTATCATTTACCCCCCTCGTTCACACTCCAACTTGTGTGGAGATATCACTTAAGTCATCACTTTAAATTATAAAAAGAGCAGGGGTCTTGGAGTCGCTGGATGGTCTCTCTGGACAGCTCTGAATTAGCAAAAGCGTCGAGTCCTAAAAATACCAGGGTGAGAAAGATGCCCCTTTCAGGAGGGTTTGCATTGGCTCTTTTGATCACTTGCCCATCAAACTGTGCATTTCTGTATAGGAAACGAAGAACAGCTTGTCTCCACAGTCTATTATAATTACCACTAAATGCTCCAGAAACTTGGCAGTTTTGAATTTCATAACACCCATGACTGACATTCCTAATTAATACTATTGTTTTTCTCCTCTGGCTGAATTTCCTGAATGCCAACATGCATTGCATACACTAAAAACAGACATTAAAGAAAATAACATCAGTGTTAATCTCCAGCACAAATATATCAAATGCCTCAACGAAGTGTATAGAAAAGAACTGGGTTCCTATAAATAATGGAGTATCCCTGTCTGATCATCTTTATCCTCCTACGCTAATAAGACGATCATCTTTCTCCTTCTGTATCCTTGCTCTTAGATTGCAGAGCTGTGTTTGGTGAACTGTACTCTCAGCTCTTTTCTTGCTTTGCTTTTAAGTTGCAGATTGAAACTTTCAAAGAAAACGTTCCAGCTTAAATTAGAAATAGCATCCACTGGGCACTCTATAAATAGGGAATCCACAGAACAGAGCAAGATGGTCCAATTTGTGCTTTCTAATGGCTGTTTCTCTGTTTGTGTGGGGCTAAGTGCACACAGCATTTGCTGATGTCCTTATTTACTTTGCTAGGTGGTTTCAGTGGGGATATCAGCATCGGGGGCTCTGAGTCTGAAGTCTGCTTTCATCACCTCACAGCGGGGTCATTTTCTTGGGTTCTCTGAGCCTCAGTTTCTTCATCTGTAAAGTGAAGATTATGATTGTACCTGCCTCACAGGGCTGTTATAAGGATCCAATAATTTACCAGAGACTCCAGCACATAGTAGGTACTAATTAAACTTAGGTACTGTTAATATACATCCAAGTGTATATAAGAAACTCAATAAACTCATATGGTTGAACTAATATGGACAATATTCCTGTGAGATGCCCAGGAGTTTAAATTGTATGTGCATAAAAAGGAAAGGAAAGGAATGCGCGTGCATCCAGGATCAGTGCTGTAGAGAGTGACAGTCGTCTGAAGCTGAGGATCTCAGGCGGTATCAAAAAGCAGAAACTTGAAAGTGAAAAGTAGGCTTTGTGGCTCAAGATGCATATGCATATGTGTTCCTACATCTTCCATACCTCATTCTGTACTCACTAGTTTAATTGGCATTGGTTTTGATCTTGATGAGTTTCCTATGGACATGGGCTCTTAAATGCTTTTTGCCCCCTCTACATTCCTACATTGCTTCCTCTCATTTTTAAAAAATTTAAAATGATTAACATTTATTTTATATTGCAATAAAAGACACACAACATAAAGTTTACTATTTTTTACATTTAGTACACTCACAGTATTAAGCAACCATCATCACTATCTAGTTCCAGAACATTTTTATTACCCCAAAAGGAAACTCCACAACCATTAAGCAGCCACTCCCCAATCCCCCCTCTCCCAGCCCCTGGCAATCACCAATCAGCTCTCTGTCACTATGGATTTTCTTCTTCTATATATTTCATATAAATGGAATCATACAATATATGACCTTGTGTAACTGTCTTCTTTCACTCAGCATCATATTTCCAAGGTTTATCCATGTAGCAGCATGAGTCAGTACTTCATTCCTTTTTAGGGCTGAATAATGTTCCATAGTAAAGATAGACACATTTTTTATCCATTTATCTGCTGGTGGACATTTGGGTTGTTCCCACCTTTCAGCAATTGTGAATAGTGCTACTGCAAATATGTGTGTACAAGTCTTTGCATGAATGTACACAAGTGTACCTAAGAAAGGAATTGCTGGATCCTATGGTAGTTCTTTATTAAATTTCTTCTAGGTTTGACACTCTAATTTTCAAACCAGGAACTATCCTTTTATCATGCCATTTTCCTGTGGTTTGACCTCTAGTCCACCCTCTTTGACAAGATTGGTTTAGGGTTGGGTACATGACCCTGGTTAATCCAATGAGCATAAGTCCTGGTGCTTTTGCAGAAACTCAGCTCCCTCTTGCTGCTAGCTAGACTAAGGTGGTAAAACACAGTCCAAAGTGGCTAGTGGCCAACCTCCCACTGGGAGGAGACAGTGTGCCTGAGAATGAAGCCAGAGTAGAGAAAAGAGATGGAGTGGAACAGATTCCTCGAGGCATCATCAGAATGTCAGTTTCCATCATACTTGGTAGAGAAGACCCACCCTCTGGAATTTACAGTTACAAGGGGTAGCATTTTGTTTTTGTGTAAACTAATTTCAGTTGAGACCCTTTTTTAGTGTTATCCAACTGTTACGTGGGTGCTCAGGCAATACCAATGGATGACCTGATTAGGCAAGGATTGTTTCCATTAAAATTTTGTAACGTACCATGAATACGACATATGCATCCAATTACAGTAATTCTTTCTCTAACCAAAGCATGGGCATCTATCCTCACAGCAGTGAGATAAACAAGCTGGGGGAATCTAATGCCAGAGGGGTCAAAAGTGTGCTCTACCTCTCCAGCAACTTCACACCAAATATAAATATTTCCAAGATAATAGTGAACGACCTCGTGTGTTCAACCAGGCACATAAAACAGAAGTGGGACGGAGAACAGGAGGAGCCTGTTTTGAGAGCCTTGTCACACACAAAGGAAGAACAGTGACATCTTTATGACAGTGGAGACTAGAAGGAGAGACTGCTGGTTTGGGTAAATGAAGAGCTACACATAACCCACCCACCTGTCACCAAAGCCTTATGAGGCTACAGTTTAATCTGAAGAGGAAATGATCCAGACTAGATCCACCCTGTTTACTCTTACAGATAAGGGATTGCAAAAGTGCCTGGAAATGTATGATTTCTCACTGATTACTCTACTTAAGTATTTTCCAGTAGCTCCAGAGGTTATCAGAACCACATCCAGTGCTGTAGGCCTTCCCTTCGAAGTAGTGTTTTTTCTCACAGACCTCTAAAGCTCTGTGCTAGGCTTTAGAAAAAGATATGACTTTTGCTTCAAGGTTGATTCAGCTTAGTCAAAGACCTCAAAGATGACCTTAATTTTATATGTGTGTGAGTCTTTTTTAAAAGTGTTTTTTAAAAGCATGCTGGTTGATGATGTGGTTGCTAGAATTTTTTTTTTCCGGTGGACAGAGTGCTGTATTTCTAGAAATGCCTCATTAAGAAGCCAACCAATACAACCACTGCTATCCCCTGAAAGTGTTCCAGAGGCAGATCTCTTTGTCTTTGCAGAGATGTCTTTGCCATGAGCAGTTTCACTGCATCAATAAGCCCAGCCCCATCTAAAATTAACAATAATTTACTGCATGTTATCAAATGGCCTGAAGAGAGGAAATCAAATGTCCACATCACAAAGAAATGATTAAGTTTTAAAATGAAGAATATGCTAATTACCCTGATTTGATCATCACACATTGTATACATGTATTGAACTATATAACTTTCCCCATAAATATGTACAATCAATACATTTCAATTAAAAAACAAACAAAAAAGCTCAGCTCTACTTTGCTGTAAAGTCTCATTCACAGAAACCTCCCTTTGACCAACCTGGGAAGATGATGAGGGAGTTATTCCTTTTTCTTCTTGCTACTTTGGAATTCCTGGCTTGGTGTTAGAGCTGATCAAGAAAAAATCTAATCCAAATAGAGTTTCCCCACAGAAACACCAACTAGAGAGGATAAATTAACACAAAGCCAAAGATCAATCAGAAAAATAAGAATTTTTAAAAAGCTATAGAGGGCTTAATCAACCTAAACAATAAAAACAGGATATATATTATCTTCAAGTACACTTTTTTTTAAATTGACTATGTACCAAGCCACAAAGAAATCTCAGGATTTTTTTTAAAGTCAATGGTTAATGAACCTCATTCATTACATCAATTCTGCAAAATTAGAAATAATAACTCAAAATTGTCCCCCCAAACCATCTGCATACTTGATCACTAAAAATTATAATTCTAAAAATAAAATCAAAATAGAAATTACAAACTATGTAGAACTGAATGACAAGGTGGTGCAGAGCAAAAGTGATCAGATACAGCCAAAGGAGTTCTCAGAGGAAAATGCATAGCCTCATGTGTATGTATTAGAAAACAAGAACGAGTAAATAACTCAACCAAGTTTTCAACTCAAGGATCTAGGAAGCAGCGGGTGGGGCAAGAAATGAAATAAACCCAAAGAATATATAAGAAAATAATTAGTAAAGTTACAAATAACCGTTAATGAAACCAAAAAACAAAGCAAGCTACAATAAAAACAGTAGGGTGTACCCATAAACCAAATGCTTTTACTTTGCAAATTATCAGCAAAATACGTAAGGACTTGTTCTAAAAGTAGGTGAAAAGTGGTAGGTCATATCAATTTCAATCTAAATTTGAGAACTCTAGAACAGCCCTTGAAAGAACAAGCCAAATCCCCAGTGCCACATGCTTATAGGCCTTGCCCCATTTCTTCTGCATGTATTTGATTAGGAGACAGAATAAAACACATAGCTGAGAGATGTTTAATACATATAAACTGAGCAGTGTTGAAATCAAGTGGTCATCCCAGGGCTCAATTGGAAATCCTAGGTTAACTATCAAAAAGCACATCTCAGACTTCCAGGAAGATGGCAGGCTAGAGGTGCCCAGGGCACATTCCTCCCACAGAAGAAGGTCAAAATGGGCCATCTGCCACCACCACTGCAGTCATCAGAGCCTGTCCAGTCCCAGAGCCATCACGTATTGCAGAGCAGCTCCCCACAGAGTAGCAGTCCTGCAGGTGGCCCATCACTGCAGCAACAGATTCTGCAGATGTGAGAGAGGTGGCTGCAACCACTGCCACTATTGCTGCCACCATGAGTTAACCCCACTGCCACCAAGGACACTGCCAAAACATCACAGACACAAGGAAGTCAGTTGCAGCTGCCAGTACTGCTGCCACCCCCATGAGGTAACCCCACTACCACTGAAGACAACACAGACATGAGAAGGGCAGTTGCAGTTACTGACACTGCTGTCATCCCCATGGGGTAACCCTACTGCTGCCAAGGACACCACAGCTGCCAGGGAGACAGCTGCAGCCACCGCTGCTACTGCCACCATAGTGAGTTAGTCCCACTGCTGCTGCAGACACCATAGCGGTGTGGTCCACCACTGTGGACCCATTAGCTAAGCAGGCAGCTTCTGCAACCACCACTGCTTCAGTCACTGCCACCACTGGTGCTATCAGGCAGCCACCATCATTGTGCAAGCAGCCTGCCACCACTGCAGCCACCACTGCCATGTGGGCAGCCTGCCAAAGTCACCACCACAACCACCACAACTGCAAGGGTGGCCTGCCACCATAGCAGCAGCCACTGCTGCTGTGCAGGTGGACCACTGACCACCCAACTGAATTAACACAGGAGGGCCACCAGTGGAGTCCAGGGAAGGGGAGTAATAGAACAAGCAAATGCTCTACCAGATGACCAGAGATAAATGTAGAGATACTAGAAATATGAAAAAACAAGAAAATATGAGTCATATGAAAATATAAGGAATACAATAATTCTCAAGAACCAGATCCCATACAGCAGGAAACCCTTGAAGTGGTTGAAAAGGAATTCCAAATAAAAATCTGAAGGAAACTCAATGAGATACAAGAAGATGCAGTTAGACAACACAGTGAACTGAACAAAACTATCCAGGATATGAAGCAGGAAATTTAGAGAGATTAATATTTTTAAAAAGAATGCAGTGGAACTTATGGAACTAAAGGAGTCATTCAACAAAATAAAAAAACACAACTGAGCATTCAAGCAGCAGGCTGGCACAAGCAGAAGAAAGAATTTCTGATCTTGAAGACAGTCTTTTTGAAATAATTCAGATGGACAAAAAAAAGAAAAAAGAATTTAAAATAATGAAGAAAATCTAAGAGAGAGAGTAGACAACCTAAAGTGCACAAACATCGAATCATGGATATTCTTGAAGGGGAGGAGGAAGGAAAAGGCATTGAGAACATATTCAATGAAATAGTAACAGAAAACATCTCAGGTGTATTTGTCCATTTTTGTTGCTTATAACAAAGTACACTGAACTGGCTGATTTATAAAGAAAATGAACTTTATTGCTTATAGTTTCTGAGGTTGGGAAGTCCAAAGTCCATCTGGTGGTAGCAACAGTGGCCCAGCGGTCTCATATTACAATATGGTGGAAGCAGAGAGAGCAGACAGCAAAAGACAGACTCTTCTCTTCTTTTAAAGCCCTCAGAACCACACCTTTGACCACTATTTTTAATGCATTCACTATTGCACAGTCCTACAATACAATCACCTCTTCAAGGCTCCACCTTTCAATTACCATAATAGGATTTCCCACACTCTTAACAGTCACAGTTTCTAATACATGAAAGTTTCTAATACACAAAACTTGGGGACACAATTCAAGCTTTAGGGAGTTTGGGGGGGACATAATTCAATCCGCTACATCAGGTATAGAGAGAGACACAGACCCTCAGAATCAGGAGGCTCAAAGATCCCCAAACAGATTCAATCCAAAAAGGTCCTCTCTAAGGCACATTACAGAAACAAGAAAACAATAATTACTACCATGAATACACAAGAAAGAATAAAACCCACTGGTAGAAGAAAAATGCAGATGAGAAAGAGAAAGAAACTATGTCTTACCACCTCCCCAAGCCAATAAACACAGAAGGCAAATAATAAAAGGGAACAAAAGAAACAAAAGACATTTAAAACATCCAAATGAAAATCAATAAAATGCCAGAAGTAAGGTAATACCTTTCAGTAACAACCCTAAATGTAAATGGATTTAAAACCCCACTCAAAAGACACACAATTGGATTGGATTAAATGTAAGTGGATTAAAAACCCCACTCAAAAGACACACAATTGGATTAAAAAGCTAGACACAACTATATACTATCTACAAGAGACTTACCTCACCTGTAAAGACACACACAGATCAACAGTAAAGGGATGGAAAAAGATATACCACACAAATGGAAACCAAAAATGAGCAGGAGTAGCTATTCTTATACTGAATAAAATAGATCTTAAGCCAAAAACTTTAAAAAGAGAAAAAGAAGGCCACTATATAATGATAAAGGGATCTATCCAGCAAGAAGACATAACAATCATAGATACATATGTACTCAACATCGGAGCACACAGATATATAAAGCAAACACCATTAGACCTAATGAAAGAGACAGACCCAAACACAATAATAGTTGGGGACCTGAACACCCCTCTCTCAACACTGGACAGATCACCTAGGCAATAAAACAACAAAGAAATACCTGATTTAAACCACACTTTAGACCAATTGGACCTGGCAGATGTCTACAGAACATTTCATCCAGCAACTACAGAATATACATTCTTCTCATCAGCACATGGAACATTCTCCAGGATGGACCACATGTTAGTCACAAATCAAGCCTTAATGAATTTTTAAAAATTGAAATCATTTCAGGTATCTTCTCAGACCACAATGATTTAAAACTGGAAATCAATAACAAGTGAAACTCTGGAAACTATACAAACACATGGAAATTAAACAACATGTTCCTAAATGACATATGGGTCCAAGAAGAAATTAAACAGGAAATAAAAAATTTCTTGAAAGTAATGAAAGTAAAGATACATCATATCAAAACCTTGTGGGATACTGCAAAAGCCATACTAAGAGGCAAGGTTATTGTAATAAATGCTTACATCAAAAGAATAAAAATATTTCAAATAAACAATCTAACATTACACTTCAAAGAACTAGAAAAAAAAGAATAATCCAATCCCAAAATTAGTAGACAGAAAGAAATAATTAAGATCAGAGCAGAACTAAATAAAATAGAAACCCCCAAAAAAGATATAAAAGATCAATGAAACAAGAAGTTGGTTTTTTGAGAAAATTAACAAAATAGACAAACCATTAGCCAGTTTAACTAAAGAAAGAAGAGAGAAAACCCAAATAACAAAAATCAGAAATGAAAAAGGATACATTATAAACAACACCACAAAAATACAAAGAATCACTAGAGACTATTATGAACAACTATATGCCAGCAAATTTGAAAACCTGTAGGAAATGGATAAATTTCTGGACACATGCAAACTACCAAGACTGAACAAATAAGACGTAGAAAAACAGAACAAACAAATAATAAGCAACAAGGTTGAAGCAATAATCAGCAGTCTTCCAACAAAGAAAATCCCAGGACCAGATGACGTTACTGCTGAATTCTATCAAACTTTTAAAGAGGAATAATACCAATTCTCTTTAAACTGTTCCAAAAAATCAAAAGAGACCATTCTCCAAAACTCATTCTATGAGGCCAGCATCACTCTGTTACCAAAACCAGACAAAGATACTATAAAAGAAAACTATATGCCAATATATTTTATGAACACAGATGCAAAAATTCTCAATAAAATATTAGCAAATAGAATACAGCAACACATTCAAAAAATTATACACCACAATTAAGTGGGATTCATCCCAGAGATGCAAGCATGGTTCAACATATGCAACTCGATAAGTGTGATACACCACATCAACAAAATCAAGGACAAAAACCATGTAATTATCCCAATAGATGCAGAAAAACCATTTGACAAAATTCAACGTCCCTTCATGATAAAGACTCTCAACAAATTAGGTATAGAAGGAAAGTATCTCAACACATTAAAAACCATGTATGGCAAACTCACTGCCAATATCATCCTGAACAGGAACAAGACAAGGATGCTCACTCTCACCACTCCTATTTAACATTGAAAGTACTAGCCAGAACAATCAGGCAAGAGAAAGAAAGTGTCCAGATTGGAAAAGATGAAATCAGATTGTCCCCGTTTGTAGATAACATGGCCCTATATATAGGAAAACCTGAAGACTCTACAAAAAAACTCTTAGAGTTGATAAACGATTTCAGGAAAGTTGCAGGATACAAAATCAACATGCAAATATCAGTAGCATTTTTATACTCCAACAGCGATCTACTAGATAAAGAAATCAAGAAAGCTAGCCTATTTACAATAGTCAACAAAGAAATAAAATACCTAGGAATTAATATAACAAGGAGGTGAAAGATCTCTACAATGAGAACTACAAATCACTGCTGGAAGAAATTAAAGAGGACACAAAAAGATGGAAAGATAGTCCATGCTCTTGGATTGGAAGAACTACCATTGTGAAAGTGTCCATACTACACAAAGTGATCTACAGATTCAGTGTGATCCCCATCAAAAATACCAATAACATCCTTCACAGAAATGGAAAAAAACAATCCTAACACTCATATGGAACAATAAAAGACCATGAATAACCAAAGAAATCCTGAATGAAAAAATAAAACCGGAGGCATAACACTACCTGACTTCAAATTGTACTACAACGCTATAGTAACAACAACAGCATGATACTGGCATAAAAACAGACACATGGACCAATGGAACAGAATAGAGAACCCAGAAATCAACTCACAAACTTAACAGGTAACTGATCTTCAACAAAAGCAACAAGAACATACACTGGGGGAAAGGCTGCCTCTTCAATAAATGGTGCTGAGAAAACTGGACATCCATATGTATAAGAATGAAACTAGACCCATACCTCTCATCATATATCAAAATCAACTCAAAATGGATTAAAGACTTAAATATAAGACCTGAAACTATAAAACTCCTAAAAAAACAAAAAACATAGGGGAAACACTTTAGGACGTATGACTGCGCAAATACTTTATGAATAAGACCCCAAAAGTACAGGCGACAAAAGGAAAAATAAACAAATGGGATTATATCAAACTAAAAAGCTTCTGCACAGCAAAAGAAACACTTAACAGAGAGAAAAGACAACCAACAGAGTGGGAGAAAATATCTGCAAACTACATATCCAACAAAGGATTAATATCCAGAATATAAAAGGAATTCAAACAATTTAACAGTATAAAATGGGCAAAGGAACTGAGTAAGAATTCCTCAGAGGAAAACATACAAGTCTGGCCAACAGACACATGAAAAATGCTCAACATCACTCAACATCAAGATTTTGAAGCAAATCAAAGCCATATTCAGATATCATCTCACCACAGTTAGACTGGCCATTATCAGAAGGACAGAGAATAACAAATGTTGGCAAGGATGGAAGGAAAGGGGAACCCTCCTACACTGTTGGTGGGACTGTAAATTGGTGCAGTCATTATGGAAAATGGTACAGAGGTTCCTCAAACAACCATATATAGAACTGCCATATAATCCAGTAATCTTACTCCTGGGTATATACCCAAAGGAATGGAAATCATCATGTTGAAGTGATACCTGTACTCCATGTTTATTGCATCTCTGTTTACAATAGACAGGAGTTGCAACCAAACCACATGTCCATAGTTGGACAACTGGATAAAGAAAATGGGATATATATATACACAATGGAATACTACTCTGCCATGAAAATGAGATTCTGCCATTTGCAGCAACGTGGATGAATTTGGAGAAAATTATGTTGTGAAATAAGCCAGGCACAGAAAGAGAAATACTGCATGTCCTCATTCATCAGTGGGATCTAAGAAAGGAGATAGTGGGGGGGAGAGAAAGGAAGGAAGAGAGAGAGAGAGAGAGAGAAAGGAAGGAAGTGAGAGAGAGAGAGAGAGAGGAAGAAAGAAAGAAAGAACAATCACACTAATACTTTGAACTTTCAAGAGAAGAGAACAGAACTGAGGTTAAGAGGTGGGAAAGGAGGAGGAGGAGGGAGGGTAATGGAGGAATTGGAAAAGGGCCATGAAAAACAATTACATTGTATAATGTTGAATATACTAATTATTTTGATTTGAGCATCACATATTGCACACAGGTATTGATATCCAACTCTGTACTGCACAGATATATACAACCAACTATGTTACAATTAAAAAAAAGCACATCTCTACCATCTTGACATTTTCAAATAACTCCACATTGACTCTTTAAGCAGGAGAAATAGAAATCCATTCCCTATCCAGGTAAAAAATATTGGGGAGATCACAGCTCGTCCTTTAGGTTTCTCATTATGTCATTTCCTTATCTATGTGTCAAATGTAGACACCCCACCCCCCAAACACCACCTCCCCAGGCCACTCCCTGTCCCACCACCTGCTTTCTCTTGTGGAATCCACCACAGTCTATAAGCATCTTGTTTGCTTATGTACTTCATTAATATATTGTCTGTCTGCTCCTACTGGAATGCAGGCTCCACGGGAACAGATCTTGTCTATCTTGTCCACTCCTCTACAGTATAGTCTAGTATAAAACCTGATGGATCCATAGACTAATACGAATTTAGCGAATGGAGTAATGCACCTTGATGTGGAGATAAAAAGAGCATGCAATCTTACTGAACACTCTCCTTAGCTCTGTTTATTGTGCCAAGGGACTGCAAGACCTTTCGCTTGTTTCATGGCTACTAACATAAAAGAAGGGAGAAGGGGAATGGAAATGGGGTGGTGAAACTCCATTTGGGCACTGGCTTTGCACATGGGAACTTTAATCAGATGCTGCGCACCCTGACAAGAGCTGCCCTTCTCATCTCCCTGGCTGCCTTCATATCCACGTTGGACATGCCCAGTCAGGGCTTGGAAAGGCTCTGGTCAATCAGAGTCAGCCCCGCACGCCTCCCTCGGGTACGTTCTTGTTGTCTGCCATTAGACACGTGGAGAGGCTGACAAGTCTGGAAGATTTCTCTTGTAGAGTCTGACAGGCTAGCGTGGGTGGCAGTGTTGATGGCTGGGGCCTGATTATCCCATTCACCCTTTGACATTTCTCAGTTCTGCTTCTCTGCCAACACACTCATGCTGACAACGGCTTCCAGCAGATGCCCCTGAGAAGCTGGGGTCTGCTGATGCCAGCATCTGCTTCTGTGGGCTCCAAGGGCATGGCGTAGCTCTGCCTAGGCTCAGTGGGCACATGGGCATGAGCCCTTGGACACAGTCAGACCTAGGACCCATTGTGAGGGTCGGCGGGGCTGGGGCAGCCTGAGTTTTCCAGGATCTGTTCTAAGACCATTAGCACTCAGCAAATACAGTGGAGCCCCCTGAACGTGGGGACACATTCCAAGACCCCTGGTGGATACCTGAAACAGTGGATAGTACCAAATCCTACATATCCTATGCACGAATTTCTTTTTCTTTCTTCCCAATTTCATAGATAGAAGATTTGTTCTTACCCTAGACTTAGCAACCTCAGCATATGATTTTTTTTCTTTTCTTATTAAGTCAAGAAATTTCACCTTTTTACTTAAAGGAAACACCTTACAGCTTCTCTGTGGGAGATCCGAATTGTGAGCATCACAACTCTTGCTTTTGGGAGCCAAAATTAAGTCAAATAAGAGTTACTGGAACACAAGCACTGAGATACTACAACAGCTCATATGATAACTGAGAAGCCTGCCAAGTGACTAATGGTGGGTAGTGTGTGCTGCATGGATCCACTGGACAAAGGGATGATTCACATCCCAGACTCTACTCAGAATGGTGGCTCAATTAAAAACTTATGAATTGTTTCTTTCTGGAATTTTCCATTTTATATTTTTATACTATGGTTGACCATTAGTAGCTAAAATCACGAAAAGCAGAACTGCAGGGAAGGGGGAACTACTGTATGAAGAAAGTCCAACGATGCATTCTTTCATTCACCATTCCATCCATCCAGTAAATAGTTACTTACTGAGTGCCCATGGTATGCCCAACACTGAACCAGGCGCTGGTTCTACCATGGTGACCCAAAGCTCCCTGAGCCTGTAGCACTAGCTGGACAGGGAAACAGCAAACACACACTTCCAGATATTCTGGCAATTGTGACTATTTCTAGAAGTGGAAAGAACTGGGTGCTATGTGAGATAATGAGAAGCTACTTTTAGCAGGGAGGAGGTCACAGAGGGTCCATCGGATGGGATGTTCTTACAGGTGAACCTGAAGGAGAAGGAGCCAGATGTCTGGAAAGCACGTATCGGGGTGTTTAAGGCAGAGAGGACCACGGTGTAAAGATTCTGAGACAGGAAAGCACCTGTTCAGAGAGCTAACATCAGGTCCCTGCAGCAGGATATTGACAGAGAGGAACTTGGACCATGAGGACCAAGTGCCAGAACCTTGCAGTCATGGACGTTTCATTTTCTGACACTCTGGGACAAAGTCATAGATTCCTGCACTTTAAAAAGTTCTGTTTTAATTTCTAATACAGTGAATTATTAGAGATGTAACTCACAAAAAATAGCGAAGAGCTCTTGTTTATAAAAGTGTAAAGGAGTCCTGAAGCTAAAAAGGTTCAGAACTCCTGCTCTAGATTAAAAGAAATTCAAAGGAATAACAGTTAAATAGAATATGAGAACTTTGATGAGATCCCAGTGTGTAAAGGGGGAATTTAAAAAGGGGAAATGTTGGTCAAAGCGTACAAAACTTCAGTTATAAAGTGAGTAAATTCTGTGGATTTTGTGTACAGCATGGAAACCATAGTTAATAATACTATTTTATTTACATCAAATTTGATGAGAGCAGATTTTAAGCACCCAAACACACACGCACACACAGTGATGATGATAACTATGGGTGGGAATGAATATGTTAATTAACTTGATGGTGTTAAGTATTACACAACGTATATGTACATCAAATCATCACGTGGTACATCTTAAATATACACAATTTTTACTCGTCAATTAAATATTTAAAGATTTCAAAAAATAAAACTAAGTAAAAAGGTCATTTAGGGGACAGCTAGGAAAATCTGAATATTTACCAGATGCTAGATAATATTAAGGAAAGATTATGAATTTTCTTAGGCATGTGAAAAGTGTGTTTATGAAAGAGAATGCTCTTATTCTTAGGAAATGCAGGCTGAATTTTTAGGGTTGATACCTGCACCTTACTGTGGCATGCGCACACACACACACCCACACACACACATGTAGACAAAGTAAAGTTGGCAAAAGGTTCACCATCACTGGATCTAGGTGGTGGCTATATAGCATACATTATATTACTCATTTATGATATTATTTCTTTTAAATTCTGTGGGGCCGGCCCGGTGGCGCACTCGGTAGAGTGCAGCGCTCCCGTCGAGGGTTCGGATCCCATATAGAGACCGGTCTGCTCACTGGTTGAGCGTGGTGCCGGCGCGACACCAAGGGTTGCGATCCCGTTGCCGGTCGCAGTACAGGCGCGACACCGAGGGTTGCAATCCCGTTACTGGTCACGAAGAAAGACAAAAAAAAAAAATTCTGTGTATGTTTAATAATAAATACATTGGAGAAACAATTGAAAGTTGGAAAAACAGATTCAACTTTGAGTCATGAAGAGACAGATGGGGAAAGAAGACAGGAGCCCTTTTAGTTTCTCTTCTAAAGCTCACAAAGAAAACGGTATATGAAGAGATGGACACACCATAGACTTAGGCTCTCAGCCACGTAAGAGCAAAGGTTGGGGCTGATTCAACATGGTGCCACCCCCTCAACCCTGCTTCAAGCTGTTCTTGGGCTTCTTAACATCAGAACTCCTCCCTTGTGTATGCACCAGCAATTCAGCTTCAATCTACATACACAGCAGCTGCAGTAATAACTGAAGCCAGCTCAGAACTTCCTGCTCTCTATTGGGAATCTCTTCCCGTCTTCTCTTCCACCTCTGAGCATACCAGCTCCTGCACCACTCATTCTGCACCGGCTCACCTCTCAGTCACAGCAGGCATCTTAAAGGATCATTCATGGCCCAATTTATGGATCTGTTAACTTTATCAGCTTAGCTCTAAACTAGTTATTTTAAGCATTTTATCTCTACAGCAAATGCAAAAAGAAAAAATAATGAACCGTGCATTTTGAAGAAATGTCAAAATTATCTAAACAGAGCAAACTGCAACCATAAATTTCCTATCTCTTCAAGAGATGATGGAAATACCCAGTCGGAATAGCACCCAGGTGATTTAGTAAACCTAAAAGAATGCATCACACAAGGCATGGCATTCATGACTCACGTCGGAATGATAATAAAATCGGAAGTCTGGTACGAGCATCTGGAGGGCTGTCTCTCCCCCTGGGTTCCAGTTGTGAGATGATTTGCCAAAAATTCCACAAAGTCAATGGGCTCTACCCGGGAGAGGAGAGGGCACTGAGGAGGAACTATTATCAACAACACAGAAAATAACAAATGCTGGCGAGGATGCAGAGAAAAGGGAACCCTCCTACATTGTTAGTGAGAATGTAAATTGTATGGCCATTATAGAAAACAGCATGAAGGTTCCTCAGAGAACTAAAAATGGATCTACCTTACAACCCAGCAATCCCACTACTGGCTATATACCCAAAGGAAATGAAACTAATATATCAAAAAGACACCTGCACTCCCATGTTCATCACAGCACTGTTCACAGTGGCCAAGAGATGGAATCGACCTAAATGCCCATCAATGGATGACTGGATTTTAAAAAAACTGTAGTGTATACACACAATGAAACACTACTCAGTATAGAAAGAAATGATATCCTATCATTTGCAGCAACATGGATGGAACTGGAAACCATCATGTTAAGTGAAGTAATCCAGGCACAGAAAGACAAATACCACTTGATCTCACTCATATGTGGAATCTAAAACATAAAAAAAAATTTTTTTTAAGTGGTTCTCATAGATATAGAGAGTAGAATAATGGTTACCAGAAGGCAGGGCAGGCAATCGGGGAGGAGAAGGGGTGGACTGACGGGTACAAAACTATTCTATCTCCCCTAAGCGAATCACTGTGCAGTATATGCATGTATTGAAACAACATACTGTATCCCAAAATATGCACAAGTAAATGTTTAAAATTTTTAAATTAGCACACACACACAAAATAAAGACTCAACAAGGATTCAAGTGCTTCCACCAAATTAACCTTTCTCAATGGGGCACAGGTTCTGCTAAAAACCACTGTGGTTTGTTTATGTTAATAATCGAAGGAAACTATAATTTTTTAGTTGGAGTTAATGTAAATAAAGAGGTCACCCTTTTTCACAGCTAAGTTTACAACCTCCTTGAATTCTATCCACAAACCCCAAGTTAAAAATGTCTGGTCCAGACCATTTCGGAGTTTAGGCAGGGGTTAATATGCAAGCCACAGTCAGTTGGATTCCTGGACCCAGGGCTCACTCTCTGGTTCTTGTCTCAGTGTCTTTCTAGCCCTGCCGGCCTATGACTCTGCACCATGCCACTGTCCTCCCTTTCTACCCACACACTCTGCCTCCCCAGACTGGGCTGGGCTTCCTCTTGTCTTGACCTTGCATTCTTTTAACAGTGTCTGTGTAGTTTGTTCATTAATTTGCCTAACATACATTTCTTGGATGTCTACTCTGTGATAAGGAGGGTTTCAAGTCTAAAAAAATAAAAATCCCCTTGGGCATGAGGGGTGACAATCAGCTTTGTATCTCATGAATATTCATAACCAATAATAAAAGCATTAAAAAAATTTTAAGCCAACAGAGTGAAAGGATAAAAGCTTAGGGGGTTACCCTCAATATTTCCAACAACCACCTTTAAAATCAACTTCAAAGCATAAAACATGACCTTGGTTTAAAAATAAATGGAATTAACTTACAAAACAAAACAAAAAACAATAAAGGACAAAGTTTCCAATCACTAGAAGCTACAAATCTGCCTTCCCTAAGACTGTAAACTTTCTGAGGTCAGGGGACCGTGTTCTTTATGTTCACTCTCTATGCCCACTGCTCAGAATAGTGACTGTACAGAAACAATAAATATTTGTTGAATGGATGGATAATTGCATGGAAAGGTGAGTGAGTGGGTGGATGGACAAATGAATGAGTGGGCAAATTAATCTTTATGTTTTTGATATTCATTATACTCTGGTGCACATTGAGCCTTCAGCTAAAATGGCCAGTTTTCTATCCTGGTCTGGTGCTAGGGCCCTGAAGACCCCTCCCTCCAATGCAATATTTATGGCCAAGTTCTGTTCTGATGAGGGGAAAGTAGAGTAAAAATGACCTTTCCACAGAGTGAATTGGAAACTCACTGCTCTTTGTCTGAGGTCAAGAAGCACCACCCCAAGCCCCATCAAGTAAACCAAGTGTCCCAATCTGAAGGTCAAAGTATGATGATGGCCCTGGAAGACAGTCATTCAAGGTTTATGCTCAGGTAGGATAGCCTGGTTCCCCTCAGCTTGTCTCAGCCCCAAACCTGGTTGCAATGACAATTTTGCTTTGCTCGTGTTGAGATACCTTTCCAATTCCAACTGATATTTTGGTCTTGAGTTCTGAGCTCTGTAGTGGGTCCTTTGTCTAAGTTCTCAAGTAGCTAAAGAAAATAAACATCCCAGGTCTGCTGGCATTTCTTCATCCCTTCTCTTCACCCCATTTGCTGGGTTAGTGTTGGCATTGCTTCTGTGCACAACTGACTTGCAGCCACATAGCAGGTGTCCTTTCCAGCCCTACCCCGGAGTCTAGATCATGGAATAAGATTAAAAATCTGCAGGTCTCAATCCCCAATACCTCCTCACTCAGCAAGTAAATAGTGAGTATCTCCATGTGAGGAGGAGCCATAGCATACTGGCTCATCAACCCTAACCCTAGCCCTAAACATAGCATACATCAATATTTCAGACTCTGGAATCAGACTGTCTGGGTCCCCATTCTCATTCTACCACTAACTGGCCCTGTGATTGTTGGTATTTTATTCAGTCCAGCCCCAATTTCTCCTCTGTAAAATGGTAAAATGGTGACAGTAGAATCAATCACACTGTTTTGTTACATGGATTAAGTATGAGAAAGACCACAAAGGGTTTGTTACACAGTAAGTGCTTATATGTCAGCTGTTACCATTGTTGGTGGTGGTATTGTTAGGAAGCATGGTTCAAAGACCACCTAGAGATTGCTCTGAAGGTAGAGGAACCAGAGGTCTATAATTCAACCAGGTCATTCCCAAAGAAAACATTAGCAAATATGTCCTCAATCAAGAAACATAGACCACACATATTCAGAGAAGTCTATTTATAAGAAAACTTGGATATGGCTGCAGGAGTGGTGATCTTATGTTAAGTGTTCTTATCTCACACAAAAATAAATAATAATAATAATAAATAAGAGGGTAGGAGGAAACTTTTGGAGGTAATGGATAGGGTTATGGCGTAGACTGTGGTGACGGTTTCATGGTCGTATATTTATCTACAAACTCATCTAGTTGTGTGCATTAAACATGTACAGCATTTTGTATATCAATCATACCTCAATAAAGTGGTTTAAATTTTAAAAATGCAACCTTCTCCCAGCCAGCACTCTTAAATGAACTTAAGAGAGTTGCAATACATGCTAATAATGATAATTGTATTACCAACAAAAATAACCATTTAAACTGTATGCTAGCAACCGTGCCAAGTGCTTGATATGCATCATTTCTTTCAGCCCTCACAATAGCCCTTTAAGACAAGTATTATTGTTCACACTATTTAAAATAAGAAACTCAAGGCTTCAGAGTCAAAGTGATTTACCTATGCACATGTATCTAAGGAGCAGTGAAACAAAGATTTAAACGCAGTTTTTCCTAATCCCTAAAGCATGCATGTTACTAATATTTTTGCTATTGTTTATAAAAACTGATATTATAATTTAATACTCCAGAACAGTGATTCCCAGTCAATCTTCCAATGAGCATTTATTGAGAACCTACTACAAGTTCAATACTATGAAAATTGCTGGCGACATAGTGGTAAACAAGACACACAGTGGACACTATCCTTCCTGCCTTAGAGAGCAAAATCTAGACACATGTAAGAGAGTCACTTACTCAACCATTACATACACCTTTAAAAAATAATTGCCAATTGCAAAATTTTTCCAGGGAAACATAGAGAGTAATGTGGGGGCTTCAATAGCACTGCTACTAATTGACACTGCTTGCAAAGACAAGGCTTAGGTGCATTTTCAAGTTCCTAGAAGCTGTTAAATCCCAACCCTACCCCCACCTCCACTTGGACTCTCTCAAGGGTTCTGCCGCACCTGTGAAGTGGGAAGAGGTACGAAATGCACAGACATTTCATATGCTTGCAAAGCCTGGACAAAGACACACAGAGGAAATTTCTGTGTAAAAGACAACCGTAACAGCACCTCACCCAGCTTATTCCCTTTGCAGTTGTAATAGGACCTGCTTTGGAAAATCCTGGGAAGAAAAGTTTTATTTATTTACTTATTTATTTGTTTCTGGTGGCTGGCCAGTACACCGATAGAACCCTGGACCTTGGTGTTCACAGCACCACACTCTAACCACCTGAGCTAACCAGCCAGCCCTGCTGGGAAGAAATTTAAAGCACCATTCATCACGAAACCTAGCCCCACCCTGTCCTCCATGTTTTTCCAGCCAGCTGTTACTACAGATGTCAGTTCCTGCCAGATGTGGTCATAAAAAGCCTCAATCAACCTCCACCCCCAAGCCAGCAGGAGAAGGTCTGTTACTTCCCAGGTCTTTCCACTCTCAGACCATGGGACTCTTGACTAGCTTTTTTTACACGAATCTCATCCCATGCAATAGGTAAAAATTATTAAAAAGTCTATATTGGATAGATTCATGGAATAAGTTTTCCTGCCCACAGTCCTTGACCCTGTACTTTTATCACAAGCAGTAATTTTCATAGTTACAGAAGCCATGCCATTCCAGGGAATACTGTGTTATTCATGACTTCTTTTCCAATTCTTAGGGTACCTGTTTCAAGACCTAAATTCCCCCTCACTTTTACCAGATTTTGAGCAAGCCCCAAGTTTCAAGTGAATTCGAACCCTGTTGCTTGAGGAGCATTAAAATGGCAACTGAGACGCATGAGTTTATATCCCAACTTGGCTATTGTGTTGCCTTGGGTAATTGCACAAATGCCCAATGAGCCAGTTTCCTTACCTGCAAAATGGGAATAATCATACCACCTACTTACTGAGCTGTCGGGAACCTGGGATGAAATAATATACATGAAGTTGTTAACACATCTGGCATCTAAAATGTACTTGATCTGTGACTGTCCTATCCTCCACCCCTTCAAACATGAAATAACAGCCCATAGATGAGTCTGTCTCTGAAGATATGATTTCTGGCTCAGAATACCGAAAGGTCTGACATAGGAAAGAGATCAGATTTACTATGGGTTTTCAAGGACCATTAATCACCCATCCATTCATTTGCTCAACAAATATTTTCCATATTTCTCAAATATTTGTTGAGCATCTAATACAATCCTAGCCCTGTGGCAGGTACTAGAGGGACAGCTTAACAACACAGACAGGGTATAGGCTTACAGCCTGGGAACCACTGTTATCGGATAATCACTGAGACACAGTGTGTGGTTAACCTTTCTAATAACTAAAGCTGTCTGAGAACAGAATGTGACACAGTGTTTCCCATAGCATGCACTATTCATCTGGAGTCTGGACATTGCAAAAGGTATCCCTCATGAGGCTGAGAGTTGGAATTCTGAAATGCCTTCTAACCTGGCAGTCCTTTGAGAAACAAGAACCCAGAGTTCATTTTCTGGAGTTCATTTAAGTTAAAATATCTGCCCTTCCCTCTGCACAGCCAGTGTTTATTAATTCACTTTAATGCCTGGCACGTGGCAGCAATTAAATGCATATTCAATTTATTTTTACCTAGTTCCATTTATTTAATACCCATTTCACACATCATTTATCTTACTGATGTTTTTTTAAACCCGTCTTTTAAAACACATTTTTAAAAAAATATGCATATGAGGGTACTTCAAAAAGTTTGTGGAAAAAATAGAATTAAAAGGCAATACACATATTTCCATGAACTTTTTGAAGTGTACTTGTACTTTCTCCATCCCAAGAACAGGCAATTTGAGAATATTCTCAGATCTAAGAAATATCGAGAGTCAATTCACTCCTTGGCAAATATTCTGGCTCTGATTTTTGCCAGCTGTATAACCTTGACCAAGTTACTTAAACTCTTCCAGCTTCAATGTTCCTATCAGAGCAATAGACAAAGTGGTCTCTAATTTTTAAGATTGTGAGGAGCATGACGAGAGACAGAATGTCAAAGTGCTTGGGTTGGTGCCTGGCACATGGCGGGTACCGTGGCACCAGAGACTGTAGTAAGTCCTTTGGACTGGACAAGGACCTATATGGCCAACAGGCATATGAAAAAAGGCCCAACATCACTAATCATTAGTAAAATGCACATCAAAACCACAATGAGATATCACTTCACCCCTGTTAGACTGGCTATCATCAAAAAGACAAAAAATAACAAATGCTGGGAGTATGTTGGTGGGAATGAATGTAAATTAGTACAGCCATTATGAACAGCAATATAGAGTTTCCCCAGAAAGATAAAAATAGAGCTATAATATCATACAACAATCTAACTATGGTGTATATATTCAAAGGAAATAAAATCAGTATGTTGAAGAGATACCTGCACTCCCATGTTTATTACAGTACTTATTCATAATAGTCAAGATATGGAATGAGCCTAGATGTCTATCAATGGGTGAACAGATTTTTAAAATGTGGTATACGTGCACACAATGGAATACTATTCAGCCATAAAAAGAATAAAGTCCTGCCATTTGTGACAACATGGATAAACGTAGAGGACATTATGTTAAGCGATATAAACTAAGCATGGAAGGACAAAATCCATATGATCTCACTCATATCTGGAATCTAAAAAAGTTGATTTCATAGAAGTAGAGAGTAGAATACCGGTGACCAGAGGCTGGGGAGTGTAGGGGGATGGGGGGTGAAGATTGGTCAACAGGTACAAAGTTACAGCTAGAGACAGAAGGAACTATTTGGGGTATTCTATTCTATGGTAGGGTGGCTATAGTTAACAACAATTTATCCTACATTTTCAAATAGCTAGAAGAGAATATTTTGAGTGCTCTCACCACACACACACAAATGACAAATGTCTGGAGAGATAGATGTATCATTTACCCTGATTTGATCATTACACAATGTATACATGTACCAAAACATCACACTGTATCCCATAAATATGTCCAATTACTACGTGTCAATTAAAAACAAAATAAAACTCAATTAAAAGCAGGAGAGCTTCAACTGGCTGAGAGGAACTTCCCTGGGAGCTGAAATGAAACAGAGATGAGGAAGAGATCATTTCTACCCTCCAGATGCTTACAAATAAATGCAGGATGTTGATGAGCCAGATGAGAGAGAGCGCGTCCATGTACTACAGGGCTGCAGGAGGGAGGGACACATCCCACCGCGTGGTGGGACCCAGGGGGCATGGATTGGGTCAGCGTCAGGCTACCCTGCCAGGTTGTGAAGAAGATGCAAAGGAACTTGAAGCTTTGAGAGGCTCTGCAGGGCTGGGTGAGTAAAAAATAGTGTGTTTTCACATCCAGTACAAGCCAGGCTGGACCAGAAATTATCTGTGCTTAGAGTCTTGGGAGATGATTCTGCATTGGAGAAGAGAATATAGCTAAGAAGGAAGAAGGAAAGAAACAAACATTCCTTCCATAACTGCCATGTGCAGTGGTATGGGCTCCACGATGGGGGAAACTCTGATTCGTCATGGTTGCCAATTTCCATGGTGTAAAGATTCCCACCATGCCATGGCTGATTTGAGGTTACAATGGCTTAACATCTGGCTTGCAAGATTCCTGGGGATTTAACACTCTGAGAAGCTGATATGGTTGGGTTGGCTCTAGCACATCACAAGCTGTGGGCCAAAGAATGGCTTGAAGCAGTTTACATGTATTATGTCACACAGCCACAAAGTACTAATTATGAGTCCATTTTGCAGAAGAGAGGACTGAGGCTCAGTGAATAAAATGACTTCTCTAGAGTGACACAGCAAGAGCATGGGAGAACAAGGACTGACCCAGACGTGTCCTGCTGCGAAGTCCATGTCTTCTCACTGCAGTCAGGGATCGGACTCTTGACATCAGGCTCATCAACCAAAAGCCCACTCCAGTTGGGCCCCCACCTGCCCACCCTGCGAGGCAGTAGCTGATGAGATAGGATCTCAGGACATGCACAAAGTGAAAAGAAAGATGAGCAGACACCGAACTTATCCCCTCATCTTTCAGGGGCCAAGAGAAACTCTCCTGCTGGCTGGCCTCAGCTGAACATAGCAAAGACCCCTAAACTCAGCATCCATCCTTCAAGGGCACATATGGCCTGGACTCGGTGGCTGCAAGTAAACCAGTTGGGCCTGAGCCATCCCAGCTCTGGCCTGTGGAAATGAACAGCTCTAAGCACTTTTGGAAAATGAATAATCTCCCATAGCCAGTATCTGCCCCAAAAGTCAAGCATTCCAAAGAGAGACAGGCAGCTGCTTAGGAAGCAGAAAAAGCATTTGTTCTGTTAGGGGAGGGGCACTCAAGCCCAGCACACAACTCAGTACCCCCCACTTCTCCATACAAGTCCAGGGGGTTCGTGTGTCTGCATAGGATGGGACAGAGAGAGGCCTTGGGGACAGGGGGAGGACGGTGCTCCTGTTCATCCCTGATTTGAGAAAGGATGGGAAATATGACAATCACTTATGTGATGGGTATGTTACACTATGAATAGTAAGCCACTAGTCCTTACAGGTAGCTGTGACATGGAAAGCTTATGCAGATGAGGTAGCAGAGCTGGAAAAAGGAGATCAGTAATCTACCCAAGGTCACACAGCTAGGAAGAGTTAGGACATGGATTTGAATTCAAATCTGTCTGATTTCAAATCCTATGCACTTGTCACTGGACCTCTCTGGCCAGGAAGCTTCTGAATGCTGGGTGGGTAGGTGGGGGCTGACAGCAGGATGGACAAAGACTCCTGGAATGGAGGTGTGGATGGTATGGTCTTGGCAAAGCACAGAAAGGTTACACAAGTATGATCTTGTCATCACTCCTGCGGAGAGAGGACTCTGCTACATAATAACTTATTCTTAGGCTCCCATAACATGTGGTTCCTGCTGCCCTCCAACTATGCCATAGAGGTAGGAAAGCCAGTGGTTAAAAGCACAGGCTTCTACAAGGTCAACTTTTTTAGCTTCCATATATGAGTGAGGACGTGCAGTATTTCTCTTTCTGCACCTGGTTTATTTCACTTAACACAATTTTCTCCTAAGGGGATAGAGAGGGGGAAACAGGGAGAGGGTGAGTCAATGGTACAAAATTGTAGGGAGATAGGAAGAATAGGGTCTGGTATTCCACAGCAATGTAGGGAGACTGCAGTCCACAACAAAGTATCTTATAACTCCAAGTAACTAGTAGAGAGGATGTTGAATGCTCTCAACACAAAGACACAACAAAAGTTTGAGGTGTTGGATATGCTAACTGCCCTGTTACAATCATTGCACACTGTATAAATGTACCCAAATATCACATTGTACCCCATAAGTATATACAACTATCATGGGTTAATTGAGAAAAAATAAATTAAAAAGAAAAAGAATCTCAGAGACAGACGTAGATCAGAGGTTACCAGAAATGGGAGGGAAGGAGTAATGAGAAGTTATTGTTTAATGGGTACAGAGTTCGTGTTTAGGATGACAAAAAATTCTGGAGATCGATAGAGGTGATGGTCAAACAGCACTGAGAATGTAATTAACTCCATGGAATTGTATGTTTAAAAATGCTTAAAATGGCAATTATATGGTATATGTGTTTTATCGCAATAATAAATAAAGCACAGGCTTTGGGGTCAGAGTTGCATTCACCCCACATCCGTCCTGTGGGCACGTTAGTTAACCTCCCTGAGCCTCTGCTTTCTCATCTGTTAACACAGGAGTTGATGGTGGCAGCTACCTTACAGGGTTGTTTTAAAAAGTAAATGAGATCAAACACATGAAGGGCTAACTAGTGTCCGAGGACTCGTCACCGCTCAGGATATGTTAGCTCTGTAAATATCATCTTCATCATCACAATCATTAAAAATATTATTGTTGTGATCATTAAGCCCTGTTACCATTATGCAAATGGGTGCTTATGCTTGGGCAACAATGTTGTTTAGAAGAAATTATGTACCAAGCATTTCTCATGCATATCCAGAGAGCAAAGCAAAAAAAGGAGGAAGGGGTAGGAGACAGTGTCGGAGGATCAGAGGATCGGGACTGAGTGGTGACCCAGGAGATCCTACACAGGACAGGACAAGGGGTGCTCCTTTCCCCCAAGGGAATGCTGACTCCTGAGAGCCCCAGGAGGGCAGGCACCGACACAGGGTCCTCAAGGGAATCTGTGCCTTGGGTCCCCCAGATCTGCAAGGCAGCCGGGGGCAGGATTTTGTATCTCTGCACAGGGTGAATGACAGAGGGGCTCACCTGTGTCCTCCAATCAACATTCTGTAGATCGGTTCAGGGATGGTCATGCAATGCTGGGATTCTCCCAGGGGAAGAGGAGCAGAAGGGAAGGGAAGAGAAAAGGAGAGGAGACGTGACCGCAGAGGTGGGCAGGAAAGGAAAGGAGAGGGGGGGAATGAAACAGAGGGAAAGGAGGGGGTGAAACATGAGAAAGGGGGACATGGCTCTCAACACCACCCAAAGGCATTTCCTTTCTTTTTTAAATTAATCATTATTTTATTTTCCAGCTTTTAGAATAATTTTTTTTTATTTTAACATTTACTTGTACATAGTTGTGGGGCACAGTGTGTTGTTTCAATACATGCGTACACTGCACAATGATTCACTTAGGGTGCATAACATAGTTTTGTATTTGTTAGTCCACTGCTTCTATTGCCCCAACCCCCTCCCCTCCCAGCCTCTGATAACCATTATTCTACTCTCTACTTCTATCGAACCTCTTTTTTTTTTTTTTGATTCCACATATGAACGAGATCAAGTGGTATTTGTCTTTCTGTGCCTGACTTACTTCACTTAACATGATGGTTTCCAGTTCCATCCATGTTGCTGCAAAAGAGAGGATATCGTGTGTTTTTATACCTGAGTAGCATCATATGAACGAGATCAAGTGGTATTTGTCTTTCTGTGCCTGACTTACTTCACTTAACATGATGGTTTCCAGTTCCATCCATGTTGCTGCAAAAGAGAGGATATCGTGTGTTTTTATACCTGAGTAGCATTCCATAGTGTATATATACCACAGATTTGTTTTGTTGTTGTTGTCGTTGTTGTTTATTTGTTTTATCTAGTCATCCATTGATGGACATTTAGGCTGATTCCACCTCTTGGTTAATGTGACTAGTGCTGCAATGAACACGGGGGTGTGGGTGTCTTTTTGATATATTGATTTTATTTCCCAAAGATATTTCCTATATAGCTTTTACTTGCTTAGTTTTTGTCTCCACCACCCCCACTTTGCTGTCCCATCTTCCATGAAGACAACTGTATCTATCTATTAATGAGGCTCAGAGCGAGCCCTTAATAAATGCTCAAGGGAGGGAAGGAAGAAAGGAAGGAGGAAAGGGAGTGAGGGAGGGAGAAAGGAAGGAAAAGAGAAATAAGTGGGGGGAGAGAAATAGAGAGAGAGAGAGAGAGAGAGAGAGAGAGGCTCCATTAACCCCTGTTATATGGAGAGAAAAGCCACTATTGCCTCCCCTCTGGTGTTTATCTAAGCAGCTGGCAGAACTAAGGCAGTTTTGCTTAAAAATCATTTCCCAGGGGATTAGCATCCCCTTTCACACTTAAAAGCTTTCCCCAAAGCCAAAGAATGAATTGATTTTCCTATAACGAATCACACTCCCGTTTAATAGCAGGAAGCCGCTGCTTTATTTTCCATCTCTGTCTCTGAAAAATGCAGACCGGCACCCACGTCAGCCCTCCCCAGCAGCATGCAGGATGCCAGGATGATGAGGGGACCACTCCACTGGGCATCTTCCCTCACCCCGAAATCCCGGCCACCGTGGCTACCTCTGAAGAGGATGAGAAGAGTGGCCGAGAGCCCAGAAAGGGGCACCTCACGTCTCACAGGTCTGTCAGTCAACCTCACCAGCCAGAGCGCTGGTCTGCTTGTATAGAGAGGATCCAGAGCCTCATCTTGTGAGGACTTCGCCAGGAGGACTGGGGGCTGCCGTTCAAACCACAGAGGTCATGGAGAGGAAAAATATTGCAGCACCTCGTCCACGAGGATCCCAACCTGCCTTCAAAACCTGTCCTTGGCAGCAACATGGATGAACCTCAAGGCATTACATTTAATGAAATCAGCCAGGCACAGAGAGATAAATACCATACAATCTTACTTATGGATGGAAACTAAAAAAGTCAAACTCATAGAAGTAGAGCGTAGAATGGAGGTTACCAGAGGCTGGGGGTGGGGAGACTTGGATGGGAAAATGGGAGATGTTGGTCAATGGTACACACTACAGTCAGATAGGAGGAATAAGATCAGGTGATCTATTGCACAACACAGTGACTATGGTTAATGATAATGTACTGTGTATTTCAACATTGCTAAAAGAGAGGATTTTAAATGTACTCACCACAAAGAAATGATAAATATGTGAGGTAACAGGTATGCTAATTACCTGGATTGGGTTATTCCAGAATGTGTACATGTATGGAAACATCACATTGTACCCTATAAATATACACAATTATTATTCGTCAATTAAAAAGAAAATAAAACTTAATGAAACAACAACTGTGCCTTCTTAAGCAGCCTGATGGCCAACATTGAGTGTGGACAGTGATATGGTATCTGCAAAGCATCTGCTCTCACCTCTCCTCATGGGCTGGGCTCCCCGAATGTTCCACGGGAGACCATTCTGAGGAATGTGAGTGTCACCTCCCTCTAAAGAAGCAGTTCACTTTCTTCTACAATCTGCCCAGTAGGAAGGACTCACGAGCTTAGCTCAAGGGCAATCCACCAGATCAAAAACACTCAAATTAACTCCACCCCACCTATATGTTGTCAACACAAGTAGCTGTCAAGTAAAAAGTGCAAATTGTATATGGTGCCCTTCTTTTTGTGTTCATTAAAAAAGACGTACATCCACGCAGTACCTTGCTCGTGGATATCAATATTTGCAAAATAGCAAAACATGGACAAAGAAGATGTATTAATCCATTTCTGTTGCTTATAGCAGAATACCTGAAACTGGATCACGAATAAAGAAATGAAATTTATGTCTTATGGTTTGAAGGCTGGGAAGTCCATGATCCAGGAAATACATCTGGTGAGGGCCTTCTTGGTGGGTAGCGACTCTATACAGCAACACAGGGTGTCACATGGAGAGAATGGCCCAAGCGAGAGATGACCTGCTTCCCCCTGCTCTCCTTATAAAGCCATCAGAACTGTGCCTATTACTCCATAAATGGATCAAGCCGTGCATGAGGGCACAGTCCTCACTGTCTAATCACCTCTTAAAGGCCCCACCTTTATTTTATTTTTATTTTTATTTATTAAGAATATTCATGAGATACAAAGCTGATGTCTAAAAAGAAACTCATGATAGAAACTGCATCTCTGGAAGAAGAGAGGGAAATGAGAAAGGGAGAAAATGAGGAAGCCTATCTGATTTTTTTTATTATTATTTTATTAAAAATACTAGGAGAGTTTGATAACTGACAATTTGGGGTGGTGGAAACATTTTAAAATATTATCTGTACTTTTATATACCTTTTTTTTTTTTTTTCCTTTTTGTCTTTTTCCGTGTCCGGCAACGGATCGCAACCCTCAGTGTCGCCCCCGCACCGGACCGGGGACCGGCAACGGGATTGCAAACCTCGGCGTCGCTCCCGCGCCTCGCTCATCCAGTGAGCGGGAACCGGTCCGTATGTGGGATCCGAACCCTCGGGCGGGAGCGCCGCCGCGCCTCCCAAGCGGCACACTATCCAGTGCGCCACCGGGCCGGCCCCTTTATATACCTTTAAACTACTTTTTTTTAATGAACAAAAGAGGAGTGGGGTGAGCAAAAGAATAGTTAACCCTTTACCCTCTGTGGTCTCCTGCCCTGCCCAAATCTCCATGTGTATTTTCCTCCTTCTGGATTGGTTACTCAACCTCAGCGCTACTGACATTTCGGGCGGGATACTTCTGTGTTGTGTGGGGCTGTCCTGTGCATTGTAAGATATTTACCAGCTTCCCTGGCCCCTACTCACTAGAAGTCAGTAGCACCTTTCCCCAAATTGTGACAACCAGAAGGTCTCCAGGCATGGCCACATGTCCTCTGGGGGCAAAACCACCCTTGCTTAAGAACCAGTGGTAATGAAGGCTATTTTGCTCTGGTTTTTCCTCTTCTGGTGAAGTACACCACACGTACACAGTACTCTACTGTTTTCAGAGCACATCTGCATGCATTTTCTTGCTCTGATTTTGAGTAGCTCCAACCGAGGAGATGGGGTTATTATGCCCATTACCTACATGTGGAAACTGAGGCTCGAGAAGCCAGGAACCTCATATCAGGCCCTGCAGCTGATTAGGGACAGAATGTGGTCTTGAATGTGGATCTTCAGACTCTTATTATTAAGCCACGGTTTAGTCTTTCCTCCCCTAACAATCAGAGAACCTACTCCCTTACTGGAGTCTTCTCTTTTGTTTTTCTTTCCTGCTTTCCCCATACAGAAGTGAGGGTGGAGGAAGGAGAGTAAGCGGGGTATCAAGGGGGGAAAACACATTTGCTGAGTGACTACTGTGTGCCCTGAACTTGCAATAATTTATCTCTACTGACTTTGTAATAACCCTGCCAAGTAGACAATAGTATTCATATTTTACAGATGAGAATGCAATAGGAAACCAAAGAATCGTATGTAATGGTGGCAGTCACAGGCCTATTGAAGGGGGCCTTCCGGTATTTCTAAAATCCAATTTTCTCTGACCCAGTAGAATGTCCTGTGTCAGACAGAAATAGGATTAAATCCCAGCTGTGCCACATACAAGTTGTGTGCCTCTGGGCAAAGGACCTCACCTCTCTCTGCCCCATTGTCTTTGTTCATAAATCCAGGATTCATATTCAGAGAAATGGTATTTGTGCAACCCAAGTATACCCAGGCTGCCTTCAGGCCCAATTTTGTCCATTGATGCATTAAAACACACACACACACACACACACACACATGCATGCATGCACACACACTGAGTCCACAAACATTTAAGAAGAATGAAGCTTTCTTGGAATGAAGGCACATGTTCACGCAGTGTATATTATACAGGAATAACACCTGCATCCTCCCTGGGAAGCCTCATCTGGGGCCCTCTCCTTCTCCACACTGCCTTTCGCCATCACCCATGGCTCCCCTTACCTACCCAGTCCCCTGCATGTCGTTCCCATGAATACTGCCAACTTTCATTCCTCTGACATGGCAGTCTTCCCCCTGCTTTTTCCTCTCTTGCAGAACAAAGTCACCAGAGCTATGAGGAAGAGACTGTCCACCCACTCACTCTTGAGTAGGATCTAGTCCAGCATCTAGCATCTCATATGCACTTAAGACAGACTAACTACTGCTGTGGCTGGTGTCACTCAAAGAGAGTCTACAAGGTGCCATGCACTCTGCTAGGAAACAGGGACACTCAAAATCTGTCCCAGAGAATAGGCTAATGTGTATAGACTGTTCTGGTTTACATGGGGCTTTCTTTTTTAACTGAGATAAAATCCACATAACATAAAAACTTACATAAACATAAAATTAACCACTTAAAAGTGAACAATTCAGGCTAGGTGGTTAACTCAGTTGGTTACAGCATGCTGATGATAATACCAAGGTCTAGGATTTGATCCCTCTACCGGCCAGCCACGAAAAAACAGAGAGAGAGACAGAGAGAGAGAGAGAGAGAGAGAGAGAGAGAGAGAGAGAGAGAGAGTGATAAAAGTGAACAATTCAGTGGCATTTCTTGTTTCGCAGTGTTGTATTAGCATCACCTCTATCTAATTCCAAAAGACTTTTATCACCCTGAAAAGAAACCCCATAACCATTAAGCAGTCACTCTCCATTCCTCCAAAACCCCAGCCATGGCAACCACTAATCTACGTTCTGTCTTGATGTATTTACTTCTTCTGGACATTTTGTACAAATGGAATCATACAATCTGTGACCCTTTGTGACTGGCTTCTTTCCCTTAGCATCGTATTTTCAAGGTTCCTCTAGGTCATGGCATGTGACATACTTCATTCTTCCTAAGTATATACCCAAGACCATTAAAAACAGGTATTTAAACAAAAACTTGCACACAAATGATCAAAGCAGCATTATTCACAATTGCCAAAAAGCAGAAACAACCCAAATGTCCACCCAGTGATGAATGGACAAACAAAATGTGGCATATTCATACAATGGAACATTATTCAGCAACACCCATGGGTTTCTCATGGACATGATTTGAGTTTATCATCAGAATGAGGCTGTGGAATGTGTAGTATTTTTATCCCCCAACCCATCAAGTTCTGGAGGAAAAGATTGAGTATCAGAAACGTTGCCAGTCTTATGTCTCCCAGCTGGACCTGCTTCAAAATCAGAGACACAGATGTGTCCTTCAGGGATGTGAGTGTCTCAGAATGATTCCATGGCTATCTCTGGAGGGGGCCATGTAGGCTCTGGTTACAGAGCGTAAAGTGGAATTGGATCCCTATGGTATACAGTCCAAGCTCAACCTGCATCAACCCCAAGAGCCTTTAACACAACCTCACAACATGCTTTTTTCCTCTATCACAGGTGTTTCCTTCCAGCAATGACCCAAATCATTCATTCACATTCAGGGTGGAAATATTATGCCCTTATCAGGGATTCATGGCTTCTTACAAATTGCTAATTCACTTTACTGCTCATAAATTGCATTCTCTTTCATATATAGCTTTAACCTATTTAATTAGAGTCCTAATTTACTTTTCTTAAAGGTAAAAACACACACACACACATACACACACACACACACATTTTAACTCTACAATGGGCTAAAATTATACCTTAAGAAAAGACGCGATTGTTTCCTGACCATGAACTTTTGCTTTTATGAATTGCTAATTTGGTTAATGGGCTCATTCTGCTCTGAAATTTGCATCATGAAAATTACTAGCTTCGAAGAGTCCTCTGTGTACAACGCAGTTTGCACGTTTTGTTGTAAAGGTCACATTTGACATCGTAAAGCAGCGGGCCCTTTTGAAAAGGTACAAATGTAAGAAATTAAGTGGGCCTGTTGGTATAATGTCACTGTTAGGGAGGGAAAAAAGATTTTTAAGTTAATTTTTGTTCATATTGTTTATGTACGTGCAAGCTGAGCTCTGTTCCGTGTGAATCCTTTCTCGTGCCTGGGACGCTGTGAGCTTAATGTGTGATTCAGGGACACTAATGACAGAAAAGCTTCTGCTACAAGTATCAGTGAAATGGGAGCCCCAAATCAGTAAAAGAATCAATAAATAAAATAGAGGACATCATCCTCTACACCTGAGTAGGCTTAGGCTGTGGGTAAAGCAGACGTCAAAACATCAAAACGTAATTTAAATGCTACAGGGGGACTCTGTACCTAAAAATACCTTGCTGCGATTCTACAGTTTTGTCAACAATAAGTCACGATGCATTCACCACCCCCAATTGATGGAGTATCCATCTGGATCTTCCTAGGCAGAGTTTGTGAAGTCAGATACACAGCGTCTCTATACCTATGGGCAGAGCAGCCCTCCTTCATGGTTTTAGGAAGTCTTCTCATATTCCATGGGGGACATGGGGCCAAGTCCCCAGGCGCCTAGGCACCAAGCAGGAAACATTGTTGCATAAGGTGTAGCCACTTTCCTGAGTGCCCGAAAGAAATGCACAGAGGCCAACAATGCCCCGGCAAAAAGGTGAGCCAGAGCAGCCAAGAAAGCACATCATATTTATGAAGAGTTGGCCTCAAGGTCAACAACGGGGCTCCCCTGCTTGTCTGCCATGTAACTTAAACCAAGGGCTCCCCTACTCATCTGCCATGTAATTTTAACCAAGTCTCCTCCCTCTCCTGATCCCAATGTCATTTTGTTTTTTTTTCATGTCTACAGTGGGACATAATCTTCTGCTTCCTGCCAGGGCTCCAAGAAGTCTCGCTCAGGGGAGACTTCAGGTAAGAGTGGCATTTAAATGAGCCTCACCAAATATGGGTTTCCAGGGCAGCACAGGTACACCATCCCCAGGTTTTATCATGTTGTTCTTAGGATCAGACCAGCCCAGGAGGAACTAAAGAACATGTGGACAAGTGGGCATTGGCAGTGGAGACCGGCAAGGAGCCCGTGCTTTTGAATAGAGTCCTCTCTAGGGCCACACAAGGCACCAGGAAGCACCTTGCCTCTAGTAACCAAGTCCTTAACTAAGTCCTGGGTAGAATGCACTACATGAAAACAGTCCTTTGTGACAAGGAAAAAGAGAGCCCCCTTCTAGGAGCACATGGGTCCTCCCCCCTTCCTCCTTCTGTAATTACCTCTAGTAAATTCTCCATTCATCCACTTGCCGGCTTCTATTCAGCGAGGACGGGAGTCCGTGTTGCTGGGGAAGGGAGGCTGCTAGGCACATTCAGGCTCACACAATCTCCAATCACTGCACCTGATGGGGATGAGCACTTGCTTATGTGAAATTTTCATTTCAATCCCAGCCTCAGATTGCACCATTTCACAGCGATGCTCCCAAACACTTTCACACAGAAGCCTTTTCATCCTCCGAGTCCCGCACAAGTGTTACCTAATTAATGTTCAACAATGTTACCAAACCTCCCTCTTTGAAAATGTATCAACCTGGAAAGGTCTGGAATTAAGGATTTTGATCTCAAATGGATTGCTTTCATGTATGTCGGATAATTCGCCCAGCTGCTTAAAGACAGATATTCATCGACTATAAACAGCCCCAAGTTTGAGTAGCTACACAAATAAACCTTCCCTTATCTCTCCCGACAGCTTCCCTTTGCCTGCTTGGGCAGTGAAGGGATCAAAAATGCTCCCTTATGGACCGATTCAATGAGCACTTGGACTCTAAAGTGAATCATTCTTCAGCCAGGCAGAATAAACTCTCGGCTTGTGACCCTCCAGTGGCTTTCTCTAAGTCCAGATCACGGCCCCCAGCCCTGCTCCTCAAAGTGTGGTCCCAGCACCAGCAGCCTTGCCATCAACTGGGAGCTCATTAGAAATGTAGAATCACAAGCCTCACCTCAGACCTAAAGAACCAGAATCTGCATTTTAGCCAGATCCCCAGGCAATTCTGATTTGTACCCATATGAATATTTGAGACACGCTGTTCTCTACAGCCATTGAAGATCTGACTCCAGACCCCCTCCTGGGCACTGCCTCCTGTCCCTCACTCTATTTCCTTGCCTCCTTGCTGTTCCTCAGACACAGCAAGCAGCCCCAACCTCCAGACGCTCACCCTTGCCGAGCTGTCTGACCAAGCATGCTTCCCCAAGCCACTGCAGGAACAGGCCTGTAGCATGGCACACCTCCAGGGGGTGCCACTTATGTGACCATAGGCAAAAATGACATCCCCATCCCCTATAGCTCAGCTCCAGTCTACAACATGAACAGTTTCCCCAGGATTGTGTAGCACAGCTGCCCTGTGCAAGGACCTGAGTAAGTGCCACCTCTTGCAAGAAGCCTTCCTGTTCACCATGATCTAAAGCAGCTCCCACGGCTCTTTCTCCCCACTCTGCTTCACAGTTCTTCATAGGACTTACCACTACCTGACATTACATCACATATCTATTAATTGAATTCATTGCCTGTATTTCCTTGCTAGAATTCATCCCCCATGAGATCAGGAGCCTTGTCTCCCCACCACCAACTGTATTCTCAGCACCTTAAACAGAGCCTATCTAATGCCAGGTACACAGTTTGTGCATGTGTGTACAAGCGTGCATGTGTGTGCATGCATGGGTGTGCACACATACATGTGTTAGTATGAGGGTGCGTGTGTGTGTGCACGCATGTGCAAGGTTAGATATTCTCTCCCCTGACCCACCATAACTTGGGACTGATGGCGACCCTAAACTTTTCTGCAAAATATCCCTTCATTTCTGAAGATGCTTGGGTACTTCAGAAATGAGCAGCCCTTCAGAGAGTGATGCTGTCTGGCTCAATGCTGAGGAATGGTCCCCAGTCCCCCACTTGGAAGTAGCCACGTCAGCTCCTCAGCTGCTACAAAGCCACATCTACATTCTTACTATTTCACTGAGCTTCACAGGCAGCAAAGGTAAGCCACAGGATCCTTATCAGATGTGGCCCCCAGCAACATGGAAAGAAATAGTCAAATGCCCAGTGAACACCACTGATTAGAAAGCAAAGCTCTGTGCAGAGAAGATGAAAAGAAATGCTTAGCTTGTCTGGTTAGCAAAATGTTTTGTACTTTAGCAGAAAATAGCTCATAACCAAATACTGTGGGGCTTCAAAGGCTTAAGATGAATGAACTGACAATCCTAACAAGGAGAACAGAGTGACATCAGCTCAGGGGACTGGAAACCATGCCTACTCTCTGCCAAACACTCCAGTAAATACAATCATCTGGTTCCACCCAAGTGACAATCAGGCCCCTGGCTCAGCTCCCAACAGCCCGACAGGTCATGTACAGGACTGAAGTAGGGCTGGCACAGAAAGACGGCAGCATTAGAGTGAGGGTGAATGGAAACTGACCCTGATGCTTGGTGTTAGGGAGTGGTAGAGACTGTGGCAAACAGAGTTCATGTTCCTTCTAAAGGAAGCAGCCATTACTCAGTCCCAGGTGACTACTGTCATGTAAGAATATGAACCCAGTGTTACCAGACCCTCTGATTATCCAAGAAAAGCTATGAATCAAGACTTTTGTTGAACCTCCTGGTTTTGAAACATTGACAAGTAATCCAAAATTTTAACAACTCTGCAGGAAAAATTAAATACATCTGTGGATGAAATGTAACTCATAGGCCATGCTTATAGGGACAAATATTTAAAATTCCAGCCTTTTTATAGTTCCTTGTCAGCAGGATTGTGCACTGGGGGTGGGGAGTGTTTCCTGTACACATATGCATGAGCGTGCACACAGATAAGTCTAGAACATATCCTGTAATAGGAAGCCAAGGAAAGAACCAAGTGGACCGGGAAAGTGCATTCTGCCTCAGGGTCAGATACAAATAGAACTCAGTCTCCAGCCTAGAGGAGTCTAGGAATCTCACAGATTGATAAGTAGAAGAGTGGAGAGAGAGTGGTAAGTGGAGGAGACATGAATTTGGCTCAGCATTTTTAGGGGCCCCATTCTTCTGAGCAGGTATGCTACCCATTCCTCCAATAACAACCTATAGAAGGAGGGGATGGAATTTCCTATAGGAATCAAAGAAGGCATCACAGAGGAAGGACTGTTTGAGCTGGGTTTCACATGATGCCTAGATGTTTGCTCAGGGAAAGGAAATAGTGCAAAGAACCACAAGTGTCAAAGCATCTTCCCTTCCTGCTTGCTCTGAGCCCACTCAGCTGAGAACTTAACTCTGCTCTTTCTCTTCCTCTGATGCCTCTGGAATCAGCACAGTGTGCTACAAAAGGCTTATGACATAGAGTGCCAGTAGCCATGGGAACACACAGGGAATGGAAAATCTGTTCCTTTCTTTTCCCCATTCCAATCCTCCTCATCTAGAATCTACAGGGAATAAAAAGTATGAATATCAGATGTTAAGGAGTAGTGTGGAGGCACAATCCCATTCCCACAACCCCACTTTCCCATCTCTTCATTAGCCTTCAAAGACACTATTCTGGGTCACTTCATGTATATTTGTTGCAGGGAGAAGGGTCTGTGGCAGTGGGCATGTCCCAGGCAGCAGCAGCCAGAGGTGAAAGGAAAGTAGAATGGAAGCCCCTGGAAACACCAATTTAATCACAATGGCTCCCGGGAAAACCAACCCTATAGTAGAGCTGTTTGCCACAAATGACTTTGTCAAGAACCGAACAACCTTTACCATCTTGAGTCACAGCCATGCCACAAGGCAGGACAGGATGGTGGTGACATAATTAGAATGTCTGAGTGGGACTCCAGGCTATTCCAGCTGCTACCTGGATGGTTGGTGGCCAAGTTATGATACCTTTCCAAACTTCAGTGTCCTTAGCTATAAGTGAATTCCCTCCACAGGGCTATAGAGGGTACTAAATAATCATATATGTACAGCACTTAGCATTGTATATAAAGATGGGAACATTTCTGTAATGTTAGTGATGATTAATTCCTTGTTGCCTTCAATTATTTAGAAAAGGAGGTCCCATATGGGGGGGGGCGGAGAGTGGGGTTGTCCATCTCTTATCCAAAGGATGAAATAGCCACAGGACTCCCTACATCTTCAAAGTGGGAACATTTCCTCCAGGTGGTGCCATTTCCTCCAGGGTGGGAGATGTCCCAGAGTATAAAGCCAACTTCCCTCCTTCCTCACCACCTACCAGGGATGAAGGTCCTCAACACGGGACTGTGAGTTCTCTTTTACCACTGCCTGGATATATGCATCTCCCTCTCTACCCTCAGGGAGTCCTTCCCCATCAGCTTCCTCAGTGAACCGTTAGCTTGACCAGACAGGGAGAGTAGCCAAATGGTGTCAGTGCCTTGCACAGCACAAGGCACAAAGAGGTCACTTGCTAAATAGTTAATAAATGAATGAAAAATTATAATAAACACTATATTCATTGAGAATGCAGTAGGTGATCAATACACTAGGTGCATTACATTAAGCACACTATAAACACTAGCTCATTAAGTCCACTGTGATGATATGAGTAGGTATTGTTTCTTTACCAGCTAAGGCTCACAGACATTAGTTCACTTGCTAAAGAGTCAACTGTAGGAAGCATCTGAGTGGGAATGAGCCCCCTGGAAACCTGGTTCTAGAGACCATTTTTCTAAGTATCAAGGCATGATTTATTTAAATCAGGGCGGGAGGCAGGGATTGTTCTAGAAACTTGCCACATCTCCCCACCTTGAATGGTGACCCAAAGCCTAACCATCGGAGGCTGTTTGAAAGCCCGTTTGGGGTTGATTTGCTTCTTTCTCAGCAGCATGTCAGCTTCTGCCCGGCATGATAGCTTATTTAAAATATTGGGTAGAAATAAGATTCACTGTGAAATTAGTTGTAGACAAGCTCAGAAACTGCTAATGATGCAGAGATAATAAGGGGATTTGCAGGAAACACTGATATTGCATTGTGATTAGTGAGCAGAGCTTCACCCCTTGAAGCCTGCAGGGCCCGAGCTCCCACAAGAACAACAGATGCATATGCATTAGCACATACCCTAGCAAATCCCTGCTCCTGAGGCCAGCAGGCTCAGGCCTCCTGGTTAGAGGCTCAGAGCTTGGCTCTGATTTGCAAAAATGATTAATTTGTGGGTTTTGAGAATGAAAAATGTTTACTTCCTAGGTCTGGGAAAAAACAAAGGCTGGTCCTAAATCAAATTCCCATTTGAAAGTGAAAACAAGCCAGAACAGCTCTAGAAGGCAACCCTGAGGTCTCACCTGGTCGACTGCCCAGGGATCCCTGGACAGCTCTTCCAGGATATAAGCTCAAATCAAGGACTTCACGAGTTCCATATTCCTGCACACATAGAAGAGTTGGTTGTCAGCCAGTATGTACTGGAGTGGCTGTACCAATTGGGAAATCACTGAAACCTTGATATACCAGTTAGTAACTAATGGCTCTACTGACCTTGACAAATGGCCTTGGGATCACCTTTTCAATGTCTCCATGACCCAGCAACTAAAGGGTTAATGTCTGGCACTCTGGGGGTCTTTTAAATCCTGTTCCGGCACTTTTGCCAGCATTCATTCTGATTCACCAGTGTCTATGTCTACACCTTACTGATTGCTAAATAGTTTTAATATTGCCCCTTCATCCCCAGACCTAGTCATGATTAGTTGAAGCATCTATAACATGAGAGATGGATGGGCTACATGCTAGAATTTAAATAGGATAAAAATCCTCTAGAAAATCCTAATGCTGCAAATCAACAGGACCTGCGTGCTGCTCTGGCTGGATCTATCCCTCTATATTTACAAAAGCATCCAAGATGGTGGTCTACTTGTGCACCCAGGTTGTGTAATTTGGCCAGGTTACAGTCTCTGCACTTTTGGCAAAGAAGGGAGGAAATACAAATTGTATACCTGTCAATAACTGAGTCACTGCATAATGAGATGCCAGAGAGTTTGAGGCCAAAACACTTATTTACATGAAAAGCAAGTCCGTGTGGGATACATATTTCTCTCCTTCATATCTCAACACATTTGTCACTCAAAGCTGGAAGGCTCTACTCAACAAAGTCCCTCCAGTCCCTGACCCTATTTTCATTCTCGTTAGCTTTCAGCTTAACTCCTTGAGGGATGGAGGCCACCAGGTATTTACAACTTATGCTGTTATTTTGCTGCCTAGAGAACCACATTCAGAGGGAGGGACAGAGGGACAAGCTGGGAGGATGCAAATTCCCACCATGCCAAATCTATTTTGTATGATCCTTGTACAGAATGTAAACTATTTATTCAATTTATGCAGTGAGGTTGATAGAACTGAATAGCTTGAGATTTTGTCAGATGGCTAACCAATACAAATAGTCCCTTTCTTTTAGAGGTAATGAAATTACACACAAAAGTCAAAAGTGAAAATATTAAAGACAGATGGGGAAGAAGTGTGGTTCAGTGATGCACTATAATAGTTACTATTCCTATTATACTTTCCCTCCATTTCCCTTATTCTAGTAACAGATTCTGGGCTTTTCTGATCACATCAGTTATCATGTGACCCAATCCTGACCAATCATGGTGACTCTCTTCCCATGGACACAATGATTGGTAGGGGTAGGTGCATTATTTAAGGAGAACCAATCAGAATCTGTCCTGGGATTGATATATAAGTACTGTCAGTAAAATACTCTCTTCTCCTCTGATGTTGCTAAATATGAGTTTACAAAGTCAGAGATCTGGTGGATATTTTCCCTATCATCTATGCCATCTGGACAGAGTCTGTTTGCAGAATGAAGTCAATTAGAAAGGAAAGATAAGTGGAGAGATTGTGATGGTGGCCCTGACTTGTGGCTTCCCACCCCAACTCCCTGGTTCCTGCAATGCTTCTTCGTCTCTGAGTGACCCATGGTTCTTCTCAACTATGTGAGCCAATAAATTCCCCTTGGCTTAAATGACTTGAAGTAGTTTTTGTTGCTGAAAATATCCTGACTTACACTGGCTCAATTCCAGAAAGGATAGATATATATCCTTAATCACACTTAGATATTTGGTAAAAAATATATTTAGCATTTTGTGCAAGTTCTTTAATTTGGGTTTTCCCCTTTTGTAATTCAAAATGATTAATAAACTTAAATCTAATAAGTATCCAATTAAAGCTAAATGGTCCCTATTTTTGTCTCAATTTTATTTGAGACCCTTGATTTTTACCACTTGTATCAGCACTTTAATTTGCCTGTTTTCCACTCTTTCATAAAATATTGAGGGAGAAAGTAGAATAAAATAGTGAAATACTTGCACTACCATTGCTATAAGGACAAGATCGTAAGCTTTGCCAAAACTGAACCAGTAGCTGGCAGGCAATACCAGCGTGAGATAACCCAATATGTTAATTTGCCAACTGATGCATGGACATCTGAATTTGCTGTGTGATAGGAAGTTAGGCCAGTTCCTATAAAAGGGAAAGAATGAGGGTCATTTGAAAGCTGGACCTCAGAAATCTTGCAACAACTGGCGTTACTCATTTAAATTCATCCCTTAGCAGGCAGTGGAGGCAACACTCACCAATATATTCATGGTGGGTCTGCTGATGGTAAGAAATTGACCATCAAAAGAAGGTCATCCTTCTATGCTTTGGGATGAAAAACAAGTGTGTGGTTCTAGGGAGAAGAGTGGTAGTTTCAAGACACTTTAACTTACACTGGTATAAAGGAGTTGTTAAGATGGCAGGGCCTGGAATCAGATAGCCTGGGCTGGGTTCCTAGCCCTGTGTTTTCTTAGTTTTGTTGAGAAAGATATTGAACTTCTGTGCACTTCAGTTCGCTCACCTGTAAATCTGCCTCACAGGGTAGAAGTGAGGCTAACACTTTGTAAAGTGTTAGCACAGTGTGTGCCAGATAGTAAGTGCTCACTAAATCACAGTTACAGTGCTTACTATTTTCACTCCTCCCTATAGCCCCATACAGACTCCAAAGCAGAAGAAAAAGTAAGGACAGGTGGAAATAGGTGACTTGTGGGCAGAGACTGAAGACAATCATTATTTCTGGGTGAATCGCCACTGATATTATGCATGCTGTCAAAATTCAACTATTCCTAAAAGACATCAAAGCCCTTGCCTTGCTGAGAAGTAAAATAATAACAGAAATGACGGCTGTCATTTACTGAGTCATTATCATGCTAGGCACTTTTCATTTACCTAATTTGATCCTCATCACAAGATAGAAGGTAGGTATTATTGTCTCCATCTTACAGGGGGTAAAAGAAATAGCTCAAAGAGGTAAAATGTCTTGCCCATCGGACACAGTTAGATATGTGGAATAGGAACCCAGACATTGGACTCCCAAAGCCATCTTTACTCTCATGCATCAGACTATGGTTATCTGAGTAGGTTTGCAACCCCTTCCCTAATATAAAATAATAGCAGTAATATGTTGACTGTGTACATGTGACAAGTGCCATGCTAAGTGGCTTATTTGCCTCCTGTGTCCTTTGGGAAGAGGCCTCTGTGAACACACAGCAAGTCCCTTTCTCTGGTGTTTCCATCCCTTCCCTGGCTCCCTAACTTAAGAAGGATTGGGAAAAAAATCTTCAGACATCCAATGCCCCTTTGAGATCTCCAGAAAGAAACTTACAGAGAGTGAACATGTGGAGGCAGTAGCCCTTCTTTGCTATGTGCGGATGACATTTCTCCTGTCTGTTGACCTGGCCCTAAAGGACCACCCCAGTGTCCATCCCAGGAAATGATCCTACACTAGGAGCTGCCCTTGGCCAAACACTAGCTCCTCAAGAGGAAAGCTCATCTAGGCAATGCTCAATTCCCCGCCACCTGATTCTGAACACTGCATTCAAGAAATATTCAGTGAGCACCTTCTATGTGTCAAAGTCCAATACTAGGTACAAAGAATGGAAGGAAAAAAATACGAACATCATCAACTAGCTCCCACTCTAGTGGGAAACATAAAAGCAAAAGGGCACAATAGTGTGTCATAAATTATACATAACAGAAGTCAAGATACAACAGGTATGTAGAATAAAGACTTTAAGTGTGCACGGAGTAATCAGAAAGCCTCAGAGCCCAGCCAGTGATGTATCAGTCATCAACATCACCACAATCATCAACCTCATCACCTTCATCAGAGTAAATTCTGACACTCTCAATAACCAGTTGAGGTTATTTTCCTTCTCTTCTCTTTACAATGTTTTAAACACAGATACAATACCTCCATGCATCTATGGTCACAGGTTTGGAAACCAGTTTGGCAATCTGTCGTGGACAACCTCTAGAAGTAAGTGTGACCTTTCCAAGGGCAATAACTTCACCACCCCACTTTTCCCCCTCTTAAATGTTAAATGTTCCCATTCTGAATCTATTTTGTAATAGATGGAGAAAATAACATCAGAAACTATCTAAAAACCATATTTGGTCATTAAACATCAGCAAACCAAAAAAATTTAAATTCAAGTTCCTCCTCTCCAGAATTTCCTCTTCATGCACATATCCTATTTCCCTTGTTGCCATTCCTCCAACAAATTAAAGCTACAAGGTGAGAGTTAGAAGCTGCTCCCTGCCCCCAGATCCTGCCTGGGTTTCAGCAACAAGCCCATGTCCTTCATCAGAATGAAATAGGCAATAAAAAGTGGGTTTGTCTCTGGGAAATACTGGCTGATAAGGGCACTGTCAACAACCGATGGTAACCTAAGTCCTTTCCATGAGGAGTGTTATGCAAGCCAGCCCCCAATGCTCAGAGGTCCTGAGATGATCAGCAGACAGAGCCCAAAGAACTTTTGTAAACATCATGGTTATTAATCCAATGGTGGGAAGCAGTGTCCAAAGTCTTAATGCCTCCGCCTTGCTCTCTACTCTTGCAGGAAGTACTATACCTCTAAACCTCTGAGCCTCTGGGCTTCAAGTGACCTCTGAGGGGTGGATGGAGGTAGATGGGGGGAAACAGAGGGTCCTGAAATACATCTGCATTGACTTTCTGTAAGGAGCACCCCCAGGACATAGAAATATCCTATCCCTAACCAAACAAGAAGAGCTACCAGGCATTGAGCACTGCTATGAATTAAGCACTTGATAAGCATTAACTTGTTGAATCCTCCCTACAACACTGTAAGATGGGAACTTTCATGCTCATTAAGATTTCGAAAGTAAGACTTGAAGGTCACGGTTTAACCCTGGTACTAAAGGACTCCAAAATCCACTCCCTTAATCATCTGGCTCTGTTGCCTCCAATGAACACAAAGGGCTGAACTCTGAGCTCAAGTCCTACCACATCCTTGAGCATTTATCCAGCTGCCTCAGCTGTAGGTTCTTGGGGTGTCTCCATTCTCACTGGGAATGAGGACAGAGCAATAACCCTGGGAGATTTCAGGCCTCAATTTTGGGATCTTTCCTAAGATTCAAATACTACTTGGCTGATTATATTAGTCTGCTTATAACAAAATACCTGGAAGTAAGTAATTTTTAAGTAAATGAAATTTAATGTGTACAGTTTTGGAGGCTGGGAAGTCCAAAGTCCAGGGAACACATCTGTTGAGCTGACTCTACAGTAATGCAGGGTCTCACATGGTGAGAATGGTGGAAGAGAGAGACTCTCATGTGCTCTCATTTTAAAGTCCTCAGAACCAAACCCATGGCCACCATTATTATTCCATTCACCAGGGCATGGTCCTCAGAATCTAATCACCTCTTCAAGGCCCTTCCTTTCAATTACCATAATAGGATTTCCCACTCTCAACAGTTACAGTGGGGATTAAGCTTCCATGACTTTGGGGGCCCATTCAATCCACTGCATGTATCTAAAGGGTTCTTTCACCAGCCCAGATCCTAGAAATTTAAACTGGATCAGTGGTTCTTTTTCCCCAGAACTTGGAGCTTTGTCTCATTGGGTTCTGAATGGAAAATATGCCCAGGATCCAGAGGGGTCAACAAAGAGCAGAAATAAAAGAGCAAAGAGAAAGAAAAGGAAATAGGCTACAAGAATTAGCATCACAGATAGGAGTGCCATTTGCATGGTAGAGAGAGATTTTAATTCTTGGGTTCCTTCATCCCCCAAGTTCCTAACTCAGACACTAAGCTGCACTATATTTCTCAAGAGACTATCTGATATGAAGACTACCCAATGTCAGATACTGAATAGTTATAAGCACTGAAACTCTAAATGTACAATGTTCTTATTGATTGGGGTGGAGGTGGCAGAGGCAGGAAGAACATCACCCTTACACTAATTCACTTAATACTTAAAATATAAGGAATTCCTCTCTCTGATGATAGGGGAGTCCTGATAACACCTGAGGCTATAAGAACGCCTCTAAGTACTGCTTTGCCCACTTCTCAATAAGTTTTAATTATGTACTTCTCTTTGGGAACATTAATTGTCTTCTAATATCCTTGTTATTTATGAGATTATTACTTTACTTCTGAAGGTTTGGAAATTTTTATGTGGAAAACCTAAATTATTCATTTTGGATCTATTGCTTTATGCTCAAAACTATAGGATTTTTCATCCTTTTACAATTGATTATTTTCCCCTCTTGGGATACACACACATACATACATACACACACACACACACACACACACACACCACAATCACTATGTTTAATAGGCATAATCCCTGTATTTGGGACACACAATTTGGTTTATGTTTTGCAGTTCTACCTGATTGTGTTATTCATTACCTCTCTGTTCTATTTATTTGTTTACTAAGTCTGACACACCAATAACATCAGAACATTTTGAAAGGAAAATGGTAATTTGGTGCCACTACATGGGATATGATAGAATCATTTTCAGCTCAAATTATTTAAAATTACAGAGCCATGAAGCTGAACTTCAAAAACTAAATTATTTCTAATAGCAGAATTTTTCAGCATCTTAATTTGAGTAAAAGAATGGTTTAAATAGATTTGAGGGCTTAAATACTTCTGAGGAAAGCAGAGACTGCAAAGTCAGGATGTCTAATTCACCTAAAAGTAATTAACAAAAAGTAAGTTAGATCATTATTTCCTCCAAGATCATAATTTAAAAGGAAGCTGATTTATCTGAACTGATTGGGGCTTTCAATCCCAACAGAAATGCAGACGCATGGTTGTTAAGGGGAGAACAGAAATGAGACCCAATTAAGCAAAATTCTTTCTTATGGAAAAAAAATGATTTAGATAAAGTGATTGCTCAACTGTGCTCAGAAGGGCACTGTAGAAAGCAAGGGAATTGAAGCTGTTGGGGGGGGGGGGCTGGGAAAAGGAAGCTGATTTATCTGAACTGATTGGGGCTTTCAATCCCAACAGAAATGCAGACGCATGGTTGTTAAGGGGAGAACAGAAATGAGACCCAATTAAGCAAAATTCTTTCTTATGGAAAAAAAATGATTTAGATAAAGTGATTGCTCAACTGTGCTCAGAAGGGCACTGTAGAAAGCAAGGGAATTGAAGCTGTTGGGGGGGGGGGGTTGGTGGTGGTGGTGTTGTTTAACCTCTGGTTGAAACCTTAGTCCAATTCACAAGTGAAATCCATCCAAAAAAAATATAAAGAGAACTCATCTCTACCTATGCATTCTAGTATAACCAGTTATTCTAGAACTGGTGAACGTGGGAGTTCATGTTAACATGACATCTGATTCCCATGGGTAGGGGATAGGGGGCTGAAAGCAGAAGTGATTTTGGAAAGGAGGTAGCAGCGCAATTCCTGATCCTTTCTGTTTGGGTCTGTTATAAGCCGTTGTGTTCCCTCAGAATTCATATGTTGAAGTACTCACTCCCAGGACCTCAGAATGTGACTGCTTTTGAAGATGGGGTCTTTGAAGAGGTAATTAAGTTAAAATAAAGTCATACAGGTGGGTGCTAATCTAATCTGAGTGATGTCCTTATAAGAAGAGGAGATTGGAACACAGACACACACAGAGGGAAGACCACGTGAAGACACAGGGAGAAGACACCATGTACAAGCCAAGAAGAGAGAGGTCTCAAAAGAAACCAGCCCCACTGACACCTTGATCTCACACTTCTGGCCTCCAGAATTGTATGAAAATGCATTCCTGTTATTCAAGCCACCCAGGCTGTGATACATGGCTATGATAGCCTGAGCAGACGAACACAGGTCTCAGATATCCTGGCTAAGCCTAGAGTTCATTCTCTTCTCTATTATACTGTAATTCTATCAGAGTGGAGACTATGTGTCTTCTTTTGCCCCTGCACCCTGTATCTCCAGTTGTGAATGAAGCAGATTTATTAACTGAATCATCCCTCCTTCAGAGGATTAATCAGGGAATAAGAGAAATTAAAAAGTAAATCCAAACTGGTCCTCACAACTTGTCAGGTTAGAAAGGGTGGTGCAGTGTTCAGACACATCCTCGAGCAAATCCCAACCAGACCTCTGAAAAGCTGTGTGACCTGCAGCCTGTTCCTTGACCTCTCTGTGCCTCAATCTCCTCAGCTGAGAACTGCAGTAAATGTCAAAGTACAGCAGCACCTGACACCAAGGGACCACTCAGCATTCATTCAGTAAATGGCTCCTGAACCCCCCATCATGCCCAGGCACTGCTTTAGGTACTGGGAACACAGACTGAACATCCTGCCCTGCCCTGCCCCATGGGGCCAATCTGCTGGTGGAGCTTAGCCAATAATGATAATAAGAACACTTTAGTAAGAAAAGGAAGGATGGGGCCAGCCCGGTGCGCCACTTGAGAGCGTGGCGGCGCTCCCGCCGAGGGTTTGGATCCCATGTGGAGACCGGTTCCCGCTCACTGGCTGAGCATGGTGCGGGCGCAACACCGAGGGTTGCGATCCCGTTGCCAGTCCCCGGTACGGGCGCGACACTGAGGGTTGTGATCCCGTTACCGGTCAGTAAAAAAGACAAAAAGGAAAAAAAAAAAAAGAAAAGGAAGGATGGCTTGAGTGCAAAATGGTAATGCTGGATCCATTTCATTGCTCCACAGGTAGTGTCCTTGAACCCCATTTTAAATCTGGAGTCACCTACAGCAGGTAGCTGCTAATATCCCTCAGGCCAGTCTCTCTGGAACCACAGTTATGCTGAATCACATTACCCCAAATCAGGATGGGGTCCCTGCAGATGGTGCATTTTGCTGTTTGGCACCAGATAAACCTATTGGTCAGTCTCCAAATCATCAAATGGCCTATCTCCCCTCCTAGGGCCATTCAGCAAGCAAGCAGCTCTCGCCATCCCCGCATCCCATGATAACAGCTCTGTGGCTCCACCTGGCACTTAGCATATGAAGTTTCTAAAGGGTCCCCGAAGCAAGCCCCAGGCCCTGTCTCCAAGCCAGCCAGCCTGATGCAAATGCATGAGGTGGCTGAGAGCCCTTCAGTGAGTCACCACTCACTGCAGGCAGACAATCATAGCCATTGTCTTTGTGTCTCACAGTGGGGGCCAAGGGGCATGAGCCTGTGCTTAAGGAACCCTGGGAACTCCGAGGCTCTTGGGAGCTTTTCTCAATCTGAATGTGGACTTTAAGAGCCTCCAGGTGGCAGGGCCTTTGCCAGAATCCTTGGGCCAAGGAGCTTCCCAATGACACTCAGGGACCATGAGCAAGGGAACTTTTAATACTGAACAGCCTCCTGCAAACAGACTCAAGGCTAAGTGGTGGCAAGGTCTACAAAGACAATGGAGCAAGGCTGGGGGTGCAGAATAACAAAGGAGCGGGTATTTTACTGTGGGTGGGCAGCAAAGGCTGTGCTAACATGGAAATATTTCAATACATGGATATTCCAAGCCAAGGGAAGGACAGAGAAAGGGAATCAGCTCCTTGCCTAAAGGTTGGAGGATAAACAACAGCAATAGATTGTTGCAACTAATAGTAATAATAATATATGGTGGCTTTTATTTGTCGCTTACCCTAATGTATGGCTGACTCCCAAGTTTCAGGTAAATAGCCAGCCCTCTTTGGCAGTGACTTCGTTCTCACAAGGAACAACACCATCTCTGCCTCTTAGGGAGTGGGACCTCTCTTCAGGAAGAAGACACAGAAACTAAAGAATTAGCTAAATCTCTGCTACTGAGTGGGGTCAACGAACCAGTGGCAGAATCAAAAGGAGCCTGTTAGACGTGCAGACTCAGCCTCTGTCCCAGACCTACAGAATCAGAATCTACATTTTAACCAGATCCCCAGGTGAGTCATGTGCACATTAAAATGTATACAGTCAAATAGCCCAGGCATTCCAAATCCTTGTTTTTAAAAGCTCTTTGGCGCCTTCCAGTATTAAAAAATCTCCCCTAAGCTTCTTTTGTACATAGCTAAATTCTCCAAGCCTTTGTTTGCCCATCTGTAAAATGGGGTGGAAACCACCTGCCCTGCTCTTTATACAGAGTTCTGCCGGGATGGGATAAAGTAGTCTGCAAAAGCTTCAGCATGGGGTTTCTTTCGGGGATGATGAAAATGTTCCAAAGTTGATTGTGGTGATGTTTGTACAACTCTGTGAATATACTGAAAACCACTGAACTGTACACTCTAAGCAGGTGAATTGTATGGTATGTGAATTATATCTCAATAAAGCTGTTATTTAAAAAAGGCTTTATAACCTGTGCAGGATTATTGCCATCCTAGGACTTCAAGTCAACTCTCAACCAGATTCAGAAAGGAAGAGAGAGAGACAGAGGGAGGGGGAGGGGAGACACTATAAGCAGCTGGGGGCAGGTGGGAGTAACCAGCTTATTGGTGGGGACAAAAGAAGGCACAGGAGAGAATAATTAATTGGAGGCCTTGAAAGCAGCAGTGTGGTCCTCTGTGGCCACCTACACCAGCATCACCTAAGGAGTGTGTAAAAAGGGAAGGTTTCCTTTCCCTGCCTTTCCCTTGCCCTGGAATATCCATGTAGTTTCTCTCCCTGGCTTCCTTTAAGCTTCCCTTCAAATATGGCCACATTAGCATGGCCTTCCCCACCCACCCTGAGTAAAACAGCCAACCCCTTCTCATTCTCCCCTCCCAGCCTTGCTCTCTTGACTTAGTAGACCTTGTCAGCACCTAGCCTTGCGTCTGTTTGCTTGTTCGGTGATTATGACTATTCACCCACTAGAAAGGAAACCCTCTGAGAGCAGAGACTGAGTCTGTTTTATTCACTAGGGCACACCCAGCACCTAGAATAGTTTCTGGCATTTAGTAAGTGCTTAGTACCTAATTGCTGACTTAACAACTGAATAAATTTCTAGACCCCATCCCATAATCACCAGTGCAAAGACGTAGAAAGATGCATTTTAAGAAATTGCTTAGGTGATTCTTGCATGCTGTAAGTTAGAGGACCCCTACCATAAGAAGTCTACTAGTACATCCATCGCTTAAGAGGTATCCCCATCCTCTTCTCTCTTCAGACCAACACCACAATGACCCCATATTCCTCCTGACTTCACTAGTGGTTTCTTTTAGTTGGGATTGCCCAATTTTTCTGTAAATGGCCAGATAGAGAATATTTTTGGCTTTGTAGACTATCCAGTCTGTTGCAACAACTCAGCTCTGACACTGTAGTAGGAAAGCCACAATACGTAAAGGAACGGGCATGGCAGTGGGTGTGGCAGTGTTCCAATAAAACTTTATTTATGAAAACAGGCATCAGGCCTGATTTGGCCCACAGGCTGAAGTTTGTGAAACCCTGGTCAAGCAAATAAAGCAAAAGTAAAGCTGGAGAAAAGGACAAAATTCAAGTTCTGGAAATTCCACAGGCATGGACAATCTAACTCTGCAGCCCAATTGATTCATTTATTCAGCCAACGAATATTTATTAAGTGCTGATTCTGCCAGGTACTGAGAACAAAGCAAGGCATTGGACTCTCTGCTGCCATGAAGCTTATATTCCAGTGGGAAAGATAGACATTAAACATAATTAATTCATTATCATAATTACCTTCCCACCACTTTAGAAGTGCAATAAAGAGAAAATATAAAGAGTAGGCCTCCTGCCATCTCTGACATGGAGCTTTGGCACTATGGCTAGTGTCAAAAACACTGTTTTAAACAACTAGAGACTGGGAGGTACATGATAGATTATGGAACGTGGATGCCAAACAGAATCAGCACACTAGAAAAAGTCGCTGAGAACTTTGGGGGCAACTGGATTTCTGTATGGCTTTTATTGAGAAATATACTTTTCAGGAGCAAGAGGGCCATGTGGGAAATTAGAACCCAGCAATGTTTCAGATAACCCAGATAATCCTATTTCCCTATGGCCATGTTTACTTTCAACATACGGCTAAGGTCTTGGTCAGTACAAGAACGTCATCCCTCCCAGGAGATGCTGGACCAGTGCTTTCTGGCAGCTGCTTTGAGTGCTGAAAGATGTCTCCATGATGTGCACATTGTTACTGTTGCCTCTAAGCACTGAAATGAGAACCTTTGGGTGCAGCAATATGTACCTGGGTATACACACATTTGCACAAAATTCTAAAACAGTACCCAGATGATGGTTTCACTGTGGTTTTGGAGTTAATAACCAATCGCTTCTTAGTAAAGGTGGGGGGAAGTCCTTCACCTGGAGAGAATCGTCTCCATTCTGGTATTTTGCAGATCCTCCTCTTCCTGAACCATTCCATGACACACTGAGTTCATACGGGTTGCAAGAATTAATCTTTGCATATAGCAATGTGAGTAGGGGAATCAGCAGCTCTGAGCCCAGCTGAAGCCTATATCCTAGCTTCTCTGTAAACCCTTCATACCTCAGTTTCCTCATCAACTCAACATGACTGACAATGATATCAACTTTACAGATTGTTGTCAAGTTGCACAAATTAAATGCATGCAAAGCACTTGTAATGGATGAATTATGTGCCTCCCAAATTCATTTGTTGAAGTCCTAGCCCCAGTACTTCACAATGTAAATGTATTTGGAGATAGCGTCTTCAAAGAGGTTAAGTTAAAGTGAGGTCATTAGGGTGGGCCCTAATCCAATACAAATGGTGTCCTTACAAAAAGAGAAGATTACGAGACACATACAGAGGGAAGACCATGTGAAGACACAGGGAGAAGATGACCATTAAGCCAAGGAGAGAGGCCTCAGAAGAAACCAACTCTTCTGACACCTCCATCTCAGACTTCCAGCCTTCAGAACTGTGAGAAAATACACTCTTGCTTAAAGCACCCACTCTTGGTGTTTTGTTGTGGCAGCCCTAGCAAACTCAGCACTTGGCAGAGAAAGTGCTCAGTTGATGTTACGTATTGTCATTCTTCAGAGAGGCAACACAGCAAGGTGGGTGACAGAACAGTTTAGAAATCAGACAAACCCCAATTCAGAAAGTGGATGTCAGTCGATCTCTCTTAGGCTCAGTTTTCTCATCCACGAAATGGCACTTAGGCTAGTACTCATGGAATACTGTGAGCTTCACACAAAAATAAATGCAAGGCAGCAAGCACCAGCCAGGGTGCAATAATTTCTCAGAAAACAGGAGCTGCTCTTCGGGAAGCTGGAATCATGGCAGCCAACTCAACCCATTGTCAGGGCACCTGGTGGGATAAAATCTGACTTTATCTTCCAAAGTCCATGATGTCCAAAGAAGTAGAGCTTCAGCCTCATTTGCTAGCTTCAGCCATTGCTCACTTTTTGCTTGACCAGGAAAGTAGACCAGGCTGATGAGAGAGTAGATACCAGCCTAGAAGGTGTCATGAGATCAGGTCTTCAGGGAATTTTAAGAGTTTGGGGTTTTTCAAGTGGTGTGTGTGTGTGTGTGTGTGTGTGTGTGTGTGTGTGTGTGTGTGTGTGTGTGTGGTTGTTGTTGTTGTTGTTGTTGTTGTTGTTGTTGTTGTTGTTGTTATAATGTATCCCAGGAATCTACTACCTGCAGAGAGATTTAATAAAATGCAGGATGGGCACAGTAAAAATAATGGCTGTAGAAAGTCAGGCATGTTCTTTTTTAAAGCCCTGGGCCCGCTGGGAGAAGGACTGGAGCCCCCATGTCTCCAGACGACTTGCCCAGGTGTGACTGTCTTTGTGGAGACTCTGTTAAGGGATAACCCAGGTAACAGAGAGGTGAGTCCCAGTGCAAAGAGGGGAAGTGACTTGCTCAGGTCTTACCACGGGTCAGGCATCAAGCTCCCGGCAGGGACTCCTCTCCAGGAGTTTCTGACAGCAGCCAGGCAGAGAGGGAGGCCCCCTCTCTGTCACCTGCTAATGGTGTGTAAAGGAAAGCAACTCTCCCTGCCCGAGGGTCATTAACAGCTGATGGAAAAGCTCTGTCCAGAGGCAGTCTAGCGAGGTTTTCAATCCAATTTTTCTCGAGCGAAAGGCTAACAGGATAAGATCGCTCCCTGTTAACAACCTGGATTGTGAGTGAAGTCTCAGGGTTGGGGCGAGAGATGAGGTCATAAAATCAAGAGCTTACCTTGCAAAGCAATCTAGTCCAAGCCCCAGGTGCCTGGGCCTCCCTCTGCAGCCTGTTAATCTCGTGTTGAACATGTCCGTCCCTGGGCCTTTCTGTCCAGAAATTTGGGGTGGGAGTAGCACACTGATGTCTGCACTAAGATGGCTAGAGCCCGGGAGGCCTGTTCATCAGCACCTTATAGACTCCATAGTGGGGAGAGAGTGGGGCCAACGCCATTTCTTAAAAACAAGCATAGTCTCAGAACTAAGACTCCCTTGTCTTGTAAACTGGACAATTTTCTCATGTGATTCTGCACTGCTACAAATCAGACATGAACTGTGTATAGTGACTGTAAGTATATTAGACATCTTGTCCTGTCCAGGGGTGACAGCCAGACTCCTTCTAAATAGCCTGGCCTCCCTGAAACCACACAGAGCAAATATCTGGAGGAGCTGGTGTCCATCAGTGGGACAATGCTCTGTACCCCAAAGGGAGTTCTCTGGAACCCATGGCCCTGCCTGGCACAGCAGGAGGCTGGGGGGTGGAACCAGCATATGCTGATGTCTGAGCCCCATAAGACCCATGTTCAAGGTTGCTCTTTAATGTCAAAGCAAACTCTTGAACTGAAACTAACCTGATTCATCTTCCTGAGCTGTCTTCAAGTCACCCCGAAATAAGGATTCAAAAATGGTGAACAATTAATTCCAACAAGCAAGTTCAAATTTGTCAACAATATACAACCTAGATGATGCTTGTGGACATAATGTTGAGTGAAATAAGTCAAGATTCCTTTTCTTTTGAGTGAAACCCACAGAATGAGGTTTATTCCTTTAAACAGCTTTATTGAGGTGTACTTGATACACAAAAATCTGCACATATTCAACATACACAATTTGGTTAGTTTGGACAGATGCATACACACATGAACATCACCATGATCAAGGTAATAGATATACCCACCAAGTCAGGATTTCATTTATATGAACTTCAAAAACAGACAAAACTGGTCTGAAGAGGGAGGGAGCAGAATTCAGGGGGCTGTTGGTGGGAGGTGATTCTGCCTGGGAGGGACAGCAGGAAACCTTCTAGGAGCTAAAATGTTTTATATCTTGATCTGGGTGGTGGTGACCCAGAGGTACACATATGTAAAAATTCTTCATGCTATGTACTTAAGATTTGTGTACTTTATGGTACATAAATTATACCTCAATTTTTAAAATTGCCAACAATGTACTGAGTACATACTCTATACCAAAGCTCTGACACTGGCAGTTTGGACACTATTCTCAGATAAGAGTGGTACCTTCCACGATGCCCTGGACAAGCCTGTGAGATGTTACCAAGGAGCAGGTGAGATGTCTCGTTGCCTTTTCCCTCTCGTATTATAATTGGCTGCCTGACTTGGGCTCTGTAACGACAAATTAGACAGCAAACCTAACTTTCCCTATTCCCAGCATTAGCTGGGGAATACAGAGAAAAAGAAACAAAACAAAAACAGAACAGAACACTAGGTTTCCAGGAGGATGGTCCTCAGAAACAGTTCATTTTCACTAAATTTTTGAGAATAAAGAAAACCCTATTAGAATAGGATTGGTGAAACCCAAAGAATGCAGAAAACACTTTCACCTCCCTTCCCACGTTGTGGGCACTAAGATTTCTGGACTTCAAGGACACTACTGTGCATAGGAGGCCCTTAAGGAGGGAAAGAAGCTTAACTACTGGAGAACACAGAGTCCCAGGTAGACACGAACCAGGCTCTGGGTTTTTTGACTCAGTGCAAGGCTGGCTTTGACTGCTGAGCACCCCTGGATCAGGGTCAGAGGAGACTGAAGCAGAAACTTCCCAAAAGATCCCAGGGCTGATGAGCAGGAGGAGTAAGTGCTCATGGCTTAGTCTGCAGGGCGATATTTGACTCTGGTCTTGAAAGTGAGTAAGCGCTTTCCAGGCAGAGAAGGGAGAGGAATGGAAGACATGTGCTACAAGTGCAGGGTTCAAAGTCAGAAGTGAAGAATGTGCCCCCTGTGACGCTTGGCACACAGGTGGCCTCAGAATGCATTTGTTAAATACGTGCATGCACTCATGAATGAATGAATGGGTGAAGGAATGAATGGATGGATACGTGAATGAATGAATGAATGAATGAACAGATGAGTGAATGAATGAATGAATGGATGGATGGATGAATTAATGGATCGTGTAGTGGACTGAATTATGTCGCCCCAAAACTCCCTGAAGCTTGAATTGTGTCCCCCAAGTTTTATGTATTAGAAACTTAGCCCCCACTGTGACTGTGAAGAGGGTGGGAAATCCTATTATGGTCGTTGAAAAGTGGAGCCTTGAAGAGGTGACTGGATTGTAAAACAGTGCCATAGTGAATGGATTAAAAATGGTGGTTCTGAGGGCTTTTTAAAAAGAGGAGAGTCTGTCTCTCTCTCTGCTTCCACTATCTTGCAATGTGAGACCCCCGGGTTACTGTCCACCACCAGATGGACTTTGGACTTCTCAGCCTCAGAAACCATAAGCAATAAATTTCATTTTCTTTATAAATCACCCAATTTCACGTATTCTGTTATAAGCAACACAAATGGACTAATACAGATGGATAGGTGAGTGGATGAATTAAAGAGCAAGTGAATGAACAGATGGATGAATTAATGGATGAATGAATGAACAGATGAGTGAATGAATGAATCAGTGGATAAATGAGTGGACGAATGAATGAGCAGATGAATGAATGAGCAGATGAATGAATGAGAGAAATTTCAGCCCCTCGCATGCACAGCTGGCACTCATTGCCTAGACCCTAACTTAGCCATGGTGCCCCCCTCCATACACACACACACACTCACACTCCACATGGACCAAATAATGGCACCACCAAAAAGTACCTATTTAGTTAAAGGAAGGCTGGCCAAGGTAAGGAGGAGGAAGGAGGGGAGGATGGAAAACACGGGAGAGGCGGTCACTTCTCTGAGAGCCTGTATTCACTGTTGGCAGCATCCGTGTAAGAAAATCAAGGGCACTCTGGCACAAACCAGCCTGATTCGGCACGGCCAGTGCTAATCTGAACCCAGTCCTCTCAGAGAGCAGCGTCTGGACCTTACTGACAGCATCCCCAGACCCATCCTTGGCCCGGAGATAAGCGCCCCCTCCCCCGGAGGCAGTGTTGGAAGTGGCAGCTCCCGGAACCTGCCACTAGGTGGCGAGTGCTCCTCGCCGTCCTGTGGCGAGGTCTCAGCGGCGGGAACCGGAGGCTGAAGCTGGGGACTTCAGGGAGGGGAAAGGTCCCTGTCCCTGGTGGACCCTGAAGCCAGCCCAGGGGACCGCAGGACAGCCTGAGGCATCAAGAAACGTCATCCTGGTCTGCCCACGAAGTAGGTCCCTGCTGTCCTCGCAGGGCAGAGTTTATCTTATAGACACTCTCCGCACCCCCCCCCCAAAAAAAGCACCTGGGCAGGGGAGTGGGGAAGAGGGCTGAGCTCAGAACTGGGCTTTGCCCTAAGAGAAGGTTTCCTGAAGGCGCCTCAGAGCCACGTCTCAGGAGAAAGGAAGGGTTCCCAGTCACAGAAGCTCCACAATTATGTTTACATGCAGATAACTATGCCACAGATCATTTGAGAAGTAGAAAAAATGTCCAAAGCTTAAGAAGCCCTGATAATCCCCGTGCTAACCGTAGTGGGCTCCCACCATGGGGCAGAGACCCAACTACACGTTCGTAATTTGGGTGCTTTTTCTTAAAGGGGACCCCCAAAATTGAGTAAGGCCCAGGTCCCACAAACATGGACCTGTTGCTTCCTGGCACGTAGTAAGTGCTCAGTCCACAGTGGCTGACAATAAGAGAGGATGTTCCCCATTTTACAGGTGACAAAACTAAGTCTGAAGGACCTTTGAGAACAGGACTAAGCTGGAACTCCCACCACATCTTCGGGATCGCAGCCGCAGCCTCATCAAAACACCACTCCAGTGGACCAATGTCCTTCCAGTCACTATTTCCATGGTGGGAGATTAAACAAAGGCTCAGAAGGTGGTTGTTCAGATGAACAGACCTGTCTTCAGGGGCAAGTGGACTTGAGCAATAGACACCACGGGTTCTTTGAAACTCTAGGATTTATCAGGCACACAGGAGCAAAACTGGTGGCCCTGCCTCTTCACTTGTCAAGGAAGTTTGCTGAATCCCATACTCCCTCCATCTCCCACTGTCACAGAAGTCTGGGCACAAATCTCTGACCCCATCCATTTCTCATCCCTTACAGTTCATGAACCAAACCCCATGTTATTCCTCTTCTGCAGAATCACATGAGTGTATATGTGTGTTGCCCTTTTGTCTAAATGATGAACATGCCACTGGCAGGAATGCATGGTTTTGTTCTGAACTTAATTTGTGCATCTCCACTCACCCATAGCATCTAGTATTTGCACCTGCATCCAGTAAGCACTCAATAAGTGTGTGTTCTTGTAGTTGGTATAGGATATGTACTGGGGCTGGGCGTGGAGTTTTGACAACTGGAAAATGAGAATGTTCCAGAATTATGGAGCAAATGAACAGGGAAAAGCATCATCTATAATAAATATACCTCTGAAGAGCCTTAAAAGAAATCAATGAAGCACAGAATCAAAGTCCCAGGGAGATATAAATCAGCAGCCTGATAGACAAAAGTGCATCTGAAATCATTTAAAGTGCACCAGAAATCATTTATGTCTGGGTAATTAGAACACATTGGAACGACTCTGTGCCATTGAACTGAAATTGAGCAACATAATGTTTATGAAATCCCCACGGGCTTGGGAGGAAAACCAGAAAGATGAAGGTTGCATTGAAAATTCTCCCCACCTGCCCAGAGCCTTCTTGCACAGTCCCCAAGGGGAATATGGGGGAGATGGAATTTCTTTTTAACCCATGCACACGTTTGCTGTTTTATTCTAGTTTAAAAATGTCTGCAGTCCCAGTTGTTGAGGAAAAAATGCAAGTCACAAGCTGCAGGTGACAGAACAGAATCCCCCATCTGACCCCCATTTCCCAATGAAGAGGGAGTCTTAGATAAGACAGAAGTGAGACGTGGTGAGCATTTTTCCTATAAGAGGTAGCCACTCTCAGCAAGGAAAAAACTGGGCTTTCTTCTCAGTGCCCCTCTAGGATTTGACACTCTCTCTTACAGCCCCATTGAGGGGAGACCGGAGGAAACGGACCCCCTGTTAGGGAGCTGGGACCTTGGAGGGTGGCAGCAGGATTAAAAATCCAAGGGAATTTTGCAGGAGGACAATGGGAGATGAAGGAGTGAGATCAGAAAGAGGGATTTCTATGCCCGTCATGGAATCCACTTGTCTGACCCTGGCTGAAAAACATAAGCATCTACCTTGATTGGAGGAGTAAAATCAGGATAAGGCAGATACTCAAACTTGGAGAGGCATGAAGAAGCACCCAAGTATCAAGTGCTCTTGTGATCTCTCCACTCAAGGATGAAACCCAGGCCCATAAACATGACCCCAGTATGGCCCTGGTACTGGACGGCCTCCTCCCACAAAACAATAGTCTGAGCCAGTTTGTGAACTGGATCTGACATGCTGGTGTCTCTATCAGCTTGCACATATGCAGAAATGAAAATTCCAACTTGGGCCATGACTCCGTCATTGTCCTGCCTGTTTTTAGACCACTCACCTTCAGCCCCTGGGAACCGTGGTCTGGGCTGTGACCCAGCACCATCAGCACACCAGGCAGGCAGGAAAGCAAGTGGAGGACCCTTGTATGCATGCAGTGAGGGTGATGCTGCACCCACGTGCACAAATGTGTCTATTTTCATTCCTTCAGTCAGGAACATGGAGGGCTTATGGAGAGAAAACCAACTTCAACTGCAAATGCAAATGTACTGTGTACTGAACATGCATGTTCTACGACTTGAAGGGAATCTGCCCAGATGGCGAGTGGAAGTTCTGCTCAAGCCTGAAGGAGGCTGACCAATGCTGTGCCATCAGCCACTTTCTATTTTGGAGCCTCTGAGATTCTGCCACCTGCTCCAGCTGAGGCCCCTCAAAGGAGGCTGAGGGATCTCCACAAAATACAAATTGGATCACCTCCTATAAAACCCTCAAGGCCTTCCATTGCTTGGGGGTGAAAACCAGCATCTTCACCATGGCCTGGCCCCTGCTGTCTCCTCTAGCCTCATTTAGAATACTCCCCTGCCCTCTCTGAGCTCCAGCCACTCTGTGTGGCTTCTAACAGCTCCTCAAAAAGACCATACCCTCTGGCCACAGGGCCTTTGCACATAACATTACCTCTATCTGGAATGCTCTACTCTCTCCTGCCCTTGCCTTGAACCTCTACTCAGACTTGAGAGCTCAGCTCATGAGTCTGCACCTGGGCCCACCATCTGGGTCGGGTTTCATTGTAATAGTCTTTCCCAGAGCCATGATCCTCCTTGTGGAACACTTATCTCCATTTATAGATATCCTTAAGTGTGAGTATCTGCTTAGTCATTGCCTTCCCCACTGAACTGTAGGCTCCAGGATCGTGGGTCCAAGGGAGCCTTGGCTCACCACTATAACCTCAGCAGATACACAGGACATGGCACATGGTGGGTACCCAATATTGGATAGATGGATGGGAGAGTTGGTGGGTGGATGGGTGGGTGGATGGATGGATGGATGGATGGATGGATGGATGGGAGAGTGAGTGGGTGGGTGGATCGATGGATTGATGGACCAATAGATTGGTGGATATATGGATTGGTAAATCGCCTGTTTTTGTTAACATTGGTTTATAAGACTGATCACTTTTATCAGTTAAATGAAGTTGAGGATATGAAATAAAAAGCAAAAAAACTACTGAAAGATGAGAAAAGCCAACACAGAAGCCAAAGAAAACAGCAGCAACAGTGCTGGCGGGCAGGCCCACCAAGTTATTCATCCATTCATTAGTATTTGCTGTGCTCCCACCACGTGTGGGTGCTGAGACGGTGCTGGGGTTGCAGGAAGCTGCTGAGCAAGACATGTAAGAAATGGGAAAAGAGATGAGAAAACAAAATTAGAATCCAGCGTGATCGACACTTTGATGAAAGAAGAAGAGGGGCTGGGTTCTGTGAAACCCATCCTGAAGCTAACCTAGACAAGTGAATAAGGACCTCAGGATGCTGAGACATTGAAGAGGAGCCCAAGATTTCAGGGGACGGTGGGAAGGGAGGCTGGAGAGAGAGGAGGAAGGGTGATGGGGGGTTGCAAACAGACACACCTCACGAGAAAGCACAACACTTATGTTAGGATCTGGATGATGCTCCAGCACATCTGCTGCGGTGTCGGGGGGATGTGGGAATATACCAGGCGGGAGAGACAAGGCCAGATCACAGAATGCCCTGTAGGCTGTGTCAAGGAGTTTGGGTTTTATCCTGAGAACCATACACATTTTCTGAGTGTTAAAACACTCTGCTGGGGAGACAATTTTTATTTCGGAATATTGTATATCACAGCATTTTCAATACCCATGCCCAGACCCCAGTTCTCCTAGGAAAAGCCTGCATACCTCCTCTGCCCATGTACATGGTCTTCCCTTTCCTAGCTGTGTGACCTTGAGCAGGTCACATTCCTCACTATGGATCAATGTGCTTGTCTGTTAAATGGGGACAAGAAGAATCACCGAAGACATAACAATCACAAGAGGCTATGTGTGTAAAACACAGGCCTGGTACATCATGAGTGTGCAGTACATGCTGACATTATTCCATTCTTTCACTCATTCAGCAAGTAGTGATTGAGTGTCTGTTGTGTCCAGGCACAGCTCCAGGTGCTAGGGATACAGGAGTGAAAAAAAAATAGACAAAAACCCTTGCCCTGCTTGTGGTGGAAAGAGAAAATAAGCTAGCAAGAACATAAAATATGTAGTCTGTTAGAGGGCACTCTGTGTTGTATGAGAAATAAGGCAGAGAAAGGGAGAGGGGTATGGAGCAGGGCTTGGGGATTTAAATACTGCAATCAGGGAAAGCTTTGCAGGAAAGGTATTTGCATAAAGACACAAAGAAGGTGAGGGTATGAATCATGCTGATGCTGTTTTGTTTCCCCATTCTCTCCCTAGCTCCTAGAACAGTGCTTGGCACAAAGCAAGTGACTAATAAAAAAACTGTGAGATGAACAAGTCTTGGGGAAAGAATTCCTGGTCAAGGGAACAGCATGTGTAAAGGCCACAAGGCATCAGGACCATGAAAAACAGGAGAGTCTAAATGCACCAGGACATTAGGGGGTGCCTTGTGCATGAGAGTGTAAATGCAGGTCTTGAGGTCTCACTTGATTTGGCCAACTTCTGGCCTGGAGTAGCCCTGGGGCAACCTTAGCCAGATATGGTGGACATTTCTAAATACTTGAAACCTGCCAGTATTCCAAGATCGTCCTGACCTTTGTACCATCTGAGAGAAATACAGTCTCCATGGATAAAAGCCTAAAAGCTGACTTCCCCTCAGTCCCCAGCAGGTGAACTTCTCCCAAGAGTGGACGATGACTGGCATTCATATTCCACTCCGGTCTCAAACAAGTGACAGAGAATAGAGTTGGCTTGATGTGTTTTGCTGGTAATGGGATAGACTGAAGGCAAATTGGAAATTCACATTTAAAATACATCTCCTTTTGTAAAACAAGATAGCATCTACCGGCCCAGGTAATGAGCATCTAGCTTGAATGCAACCCGTGGGCTGGGAGCAAGAGCCCAGGTAATTTCAGGTGGTTCAGCCCATTTAAATGCACATCACAGAGTCCTCTCCCCTCCCTCTGGTAATTTTATTTCTTAGCGAAATCATTTCTGAGGATATTGAACTCCCTTACAGAGACATATTTGCTCCTCTTATCTTCCCTCTGTCTTTCTTGATTAAAAGCTATGTGTGATATTTGTAGTTATCAAACATCAATATTTGGCATGGATTTGTGAAATGGATGAGGGGGGAAGAAAGGAGTCTGATCATTTCTGTAAAGGGTAATACCTTGAGCAAACAGACTACATTTCTTATTGGGGGCACCAAGGAGTGAAGGTTCACTTCAGAAGGGCCAGCTGGACTGCACCTCAGGAGGCTTTGTGAAACCAATGATCAGGGCTCAAAATTAGATTCTGGATTTCATCAGGAAAGCCAGCTACCTTCAGAGGCTAGAGGAAGGGCGTGAGAGTTATGCAGCCCTCCTGACAACTAGTAGAGCTGTCTGAGACTGCAACCTTCTTCCCTGAAGAGCTCAGATAAGTCTAGCACTCAAACTGGGCTCAGCTAAAATAATAACAATAGTTCAATTTTCCTTAGTGCCCTCTCCTAAGGCTTCACTTGTATTAACTCATTTAATCTTCACGACTTTATTTATCAAGTCCACTTTACAGGTGAGAAAAGTGTGACACAGAGAGGTCAAGCTGCTGGCCCAGGCTAACACAGTGATTGAGTAGTAGAGCTGAGAATCAATGCTCCAGTCTGGTTCCTGAGTCTGTGCACATAACCACTGCACCACACTGCCCTTCCATCATACAGCCATTCCTGAACCCTAGCATCTCCATGGCAGAGCCTGGCTGTCTAGAATCCACAGTAAACTGTGGTTGTTAAAAAGCTGCTGCTGTTCTGGAGGCAGAGTCCTTAGTTCAGGTTCCTGCCATCACTGATTATCTATGTGAAATTGTCCAAGTTAGCTGAGACTCAATATGCTCCTCTGTGAATTGGGGTGATAAGAACTACAGCTGTTCCTTGGGTGTGTTGTGGCAATTCGCAATATATGCACTCACAGGCCTTAGCACGCAAGAGGGATTCATATTCATTGCTGATGGAAGTGATCATTGGAAAAAACACTTTGGAAAACTTTTTGGATAGTAGCTACTGAAACTAAATACATGCCAGTTCTGTGACCAAACAAATATACTCCTAGGTATATTCCCAAAAGAAGTGAGTGCATTTGCCCACCAAACAACAGGTATAAAATTACAATTAGAAAGGAGGAATAAGTTCAGGTGTTCTACTGCACAGTAGAGTGACTACGGTTAACAGCCAAGTTTTGTATATTACATAATAACTAGAAGAGAGGCTTTGGAATGTTTTTGCCACAAAGAAATGAAAAATGCTTGAAATGATTGATACATTAACTACACTAACCCAATTATTATACAACATATATATGTATCAAAACATCAGATTGTACCCCATAAGTATGTATAATTACAACGTGTCAGTTTTTAAAAAAAATTTTTTTTAACTATCTCAAGGGGGAAAAAAAGGAATGCACATAGTTCTAAACTGAAAACAACACAAATGCTCATCAGTGGGAGAATGGCTGAATAAGTGATAGTACAATCATGCAATGAAATACTGTTCGACAATTTAAAAGACTAATTACCAGTGCATGCAGCAACATGGATTAATCTCCTAGGGATGATGTTAGGGGAAAGAAGGCAGATACACAGGTACTCCAGGGGTCCATTTAGATGAAGTTCATGAATGAACCAAATCACTTGGGTTAAGGGGGTGGGTACCAGCTGGGGAGAGGCATGAGGGAGTCTTTGGGATGTCCCAAATCAATAGGACTGATTCTTCCACTCACTCATTCACTTTCACAACAAGCATTTATTGAGCACCTGCTGTATTTAGGCACACCATCAGGAAACAGTGAGAAGAAAAGATTCTCCTTCCCAATCCAAAGTTCAGTGCTAACATTGGAAACCTGTCAGTATCACAGCATCTCCAGGGGGGGCAGTCATCCACAGAGATTTGGGAAAATCGCTAAATAGATTCCCCCCTTATCTGGCAGAAAGCAGCAGAGAGAAATGGCAGGGGTGCTCACCAGAGCCACAGACCTCCGCACCGGCGGTGCCCAAGGTCACCAGCTCCACTCTGTATTTCCTCCCCGTGAGCCCAGCTGGCTTTCATCAGAACCACGTGGCCAGAATCATGTGCAACATTTCGAAAAGAAGGAATTTAAGCCTCCGTGTCTCACTGCCCCGATTATCAGCTCTGTCCTCCTGCTCCTAATGCCGTTATCTCATCCGCACACTTAGTTTTCTGCCGAGCAGATGTTATAGAAAGGCGTATTAGCAATGAGAAGCAGAGCATGCCCAGAAGCCCAGGTGTTGATCTGGTAACCCGTCCACTCTGGAGGCCTGCTTCAAAAGGACGAAAGAGTGAAAAATGCCCGAGAGAGACCAAGACTTCCTCCAGCCATTCAACCTCCTAAGCCAGGTCCCAGGGAGATCTTTGTGAAATGCAAATCGGATGAAGACAATCACCAGCATAAAACCCTCTGATGGCCCCATACTGATCTCAGCAAAAACTCAGCTCCTTGCCCACTGTGGAGTGCCAGGTGTGCCTTCTTCTCTTGCAAACCTCTGATGTCCCCTCCTCCAGAATATTAGAGGCTGAAGTCCAAGCCCATGTTTCTGCCCACATTGATCCTTCCACCTGGAGGTCCCCATCACCTGCCATCAGTGGGATGACTCCCTCTAATCCGTCAAGACCAAATACCACCACTTCCATGAAGGCGTCCCTGACTACAGGCTTGTGCCACCTCTGAATTTTGTATTCTGCCTCCACTAAGAAGCAATCAGATCATGCCTCAGTTGTGGGTTTCTTTCCATGCATTATTTGTACTCCCTCATATGCTGCAAACCCTTTGAGGGCAGAGTTTGGGTCTTTTTCATTTGTGGATCTTCCAGCTCTTAGCAGTGACTACAACATAGTTTGTTTAAGGGGAATGGGGTCAGGGCTGGCCAGTTAGGGGGTAGAGCATGGTGCTGATAACACCAAGGTCCAGGGTTCGATCCCTGTACCAGCCAAAAAAAAAAGAAGAAGAAGATGAGGAAGAATTAACTCTGTTAACGGGAGTGGGATGAGACAAGAAAGGGAGGTGGGAAGGAAGGGTGGAAGGAACTTCATGCATGGAGAGCAATGCAACCAGAGGGATTTAGGAAGAGTCTTTGGACAAGGCACTTCTGATGGATCTTGATGGATGGTTCGGGATTTGGACAGTTGGATCTGAGGCATGAATTCAAGCAGAGGGGATACCCCGAGCAAGGGTCTGCAGTCAGGGATTACGTTACATAGAGATGGGAGGACCAGGGTTGGAGGAGGGTAGGAGATAAGATTAGAGGAGTGGCAAGATGGGGACCAGAGGCCAAGCTTGGAATCAGAGGGGCTCTCACTCTATTCTCACGTCACATAGAACTGCTGAAATGTGCTCGAAAAGAGAGAGTCTCAGGCAAGCAAGTGAGGGGCAGTGGGTCAATGAGGGGCATGATAAGGGAAAAATGGACAAGCTTTGCTGACTTCAGATTGGGGAGGCAAGAGAGGGAAATGCCAAAGGTGCCGGGGAACAGGGAGGACAGTGATGCTTTTGAATATTCAGGAAGAGAAGCAACAGGGGTGGGGGCAGGTAAGGAGCTCTATGTTGGCTGCGTGAGTCTCTACGACATACCTGGAGTTGGGACAGCACCTGCACTGCCACTCAGCCCTCATGTGCCCAAGGCAGACTCAACTAATCCATGACCCTGCTCTTTCCTGCAAGTACAGATATGGCCTTGGCATTCTTTACCTAGAACTGGGCCTGACCACCACTCCTGTGTAACTGGCATCTATGAATGGGGTGTTGCCTATTTCTTGTACTTAGTTATAGGCACCATCACCCAGAATCAACAATTTGAGAACTGAAAGAGCCTGGGAGACTTTCATTTTAAAGACTAAAATGCTGAAGTTCTTGGAGAACTGGTGGCAGAACCAGGGATGGAATCCATCCCAATGCACCAAATCTCTTTCTTCTACATTTTCCTGCCTCTTGGAGTGTAAAACAGGGCCCAGGCCTGTCAGCATTCACAGCAATTATGAATCAGAGCAGAAATGACAAACCTGCCTCCAGAAGAAGCCGGCTCATTTCATTTTTTTCCTCCTAGAATCTGACGTCAAACCTTCATCAGTTCTCAGCGGAAGTAAAAGCTAGGTGAGTGGGTGTGTGTGTGCGTGGGTATGTACAGAAGGGAACACGATTTTGCTTCCATCTCTCTAAACAACCCGGATCACTTTTGCTAAATTCCAAAAGGTGGCAGCATTCCCTTAAATATTCATTTGCTGCTGAGGCTGCAGCAAGGAGTGGAGGGAGTCCTACAGAAGTGACAGACAGAGGAAGTTAAGACATCCAGATGGCCAGGGTATCAGGCATGCTGTGGAGTCTGGCACTGATGAAGTCTGGTTCCTGGGGGACTGGTGAGTCCTCTTCTGGGGGAGGAAGGGTGGATGCTGGACAGAAAGAGCACATGAAAAAGAGGAAGCCAGACTCATCACAGAACTTATCTGTGTGGACAGACCCTAGGGTGGCCAACATCTACACCATGCACAACCTCCTCCTCTGGCATGTAAGCAAGACCTATGGCTCACGTCTAATAGATAGAAAAGGTGACGATGCCACTCCCATGATTATGTTAGGGCATATGTACATAAGGCTCCACCCTAGCTGGCGTGCAGTAGAGACTCTCCTTCAAGAAGTTAGTTGCTATGATGTAAACTGGAGAGGGCCACGTGGCAGGAAAACACAGGTGGCCTCTAGGAGCCAAGAGCCTCTGTCCTACATCCACAAGGAACTGAATTCTTCCAACAACCAGAGAATTCAGAAGGGAATCCCAAGCTCCAGATGAGACCCCAGCCTCAGCCAACACCCTTGATTGCAGCCTTATGCAGAGGATCCTAAGCAGAGGACCTAATTGAGCCATGCCCAGACCCTCAGAAAGTAGGCAATAATAGATAGGTGTTGTTTTAAGCACTAAGTTTCTGGTAATTTCTTATGGAGCCATAGAAAAAGGAATCCAGTATGGTTCTGTTCCAAAAAAGAACAAGGATTATGAAATATGGTTCTGGGATGATGCAGAAGAAAGTGGTGATTTGGTCTCTCCCACTTAACTGCACTACGTCTCTAGAAAAAGAGAGTAAATGGAAGCACTGATATGTTTCATGCTGGAGCAACATCACTCCATCCGGTTCAGGACGCGTTTGCTACAGAGGGAACCCGGGAAGGGAGTGGGAATCTGCAAGGTTCTCACTTGGTCTCATTTCCAAGCACCTCTCATCATGTGACCCTTTAACAACAGATGATGCCAGTGTTCAAAGACAAGTATGTTTCATTCATGCAGCACATCACCTCAACACAATCACTTCATATGGTACCTAAGCAAAGACCCCGATCTGTTTGAATATTTGAGAAGGTGCGGCTGTCTTTGACATTTCAAGCAGCAGGAAGACTGGCCTCAAACCTGGCATCTTCCATGGGGCCTATAATAGGTAACTACCTGCTGACTCTAGCATCAACTTCACACCTAAGACATGAGTTACCAGAAATGATCCCTGCATCACTGAACAAAACCAGGTGGTCTCACCCTCAGCTCAACTCATCACAGGAATCAGTCCTGATCCAGGTTCAAGTCCCAGACCCAACCCTCATTAGCTATAAGACTCTGAGCAAGTCACTCTCCTCTGCAACTGAGTTTCCTCACCTGTGAACAAGGAGGTTGGGGTAGTTCTTCCCTCCTTGGACTGTTCCAGGGAGTGAGAGAGACAATGTGTATGAAATGCTGAGCATAATGCCAGGTATTTCCTAAACTTATAGTAATGCTGGCTATCATACTATCATTTCCTCATTCTGGACACAAGTAAAATGCACCTGCTGTATCCAGGAAAGGCCCTTTCTGGGAGATGGTACCAAAGTGGAAAGCTGGAAGTCAGAAATAGCAAAGATGAGGACTGGCCGGTTAGCTCGGTTGGTTAGAGTGTGGGGCTCACAACACCAAAGACCAGGGTTCAATCCCTGCACCTGCCAGCCACCAGAAGGAAGGAAGGAAGGAAAGGAGGGAGGGAGGGAGGGA
>NW_007731568.1:92653-102026 GCF_000696425.1 Galeopterus variegatus
AGAAAGAAAGAAAGAAAGAAAGAAAGAAAGAAAGAAAGAAAGAAAGAAAGAAAGAAAGAAAGAAAGAAAGAAAGAAAGAAAGAAAGAAAGAAAAATAGCTGAGATGGTGGGGGAAAGAGTGGTGAGACAGCAAGGCCTGAGGCATTCTGCCTCCTGGGGCAGCCAAGGACCATAAAATCTGTCTTGAGGCCACAATTCAGTCTTGCAAGCCTCATTTTCACTCCTCCAAGGGGATGCCAGCATTTCCATGATGAGTGAGAACCAAACTTTAACATGCCACCAGCTGTCCTGGAAACCTCCTGAACAGTCCAGAACCCACTGCCTCATTTGATAAATAGTCATTATCAATATTATTATTATCATTATTATTATCATTATCATCAAGGAAAATAACTACTTACTGTAAAAAAAAGACAGAGAGAGAAAGAAAAAGAAAACAATAGAAGAGTCCAAAGAAAAACATGAAAACCACCAATTTCTTTGAACTTCCCATTTGCCTTTCTGACATCTCTCTCTGCCTTCAAAGAAAGGGAGATCTATGAATACAATTTTGCATAACCGGAATCATATGATAGATGCTGTATTTCTCACTCAACAATATGTCATGAGCATCTTTCCAAGTCAATAAATGTAAATCCTCAGCATGAGATCCTAGCAGCACTTGGAATCGGACTTTGTGGATACACACAATTTACTTAAACAATCCCTTATTAATGGATATTGAGAGTGCATCTTTTTTGAAATTATTTTTACTACTACAAATAAATTTCCATAAATATACAAACACATCTTCTTACCCTCCTATAATCATCCCAAGGTGCAAATTCCTCTAGTGTGATTACTAGATCAAAGAGTGGACACATTTTACATGTTGACACACATGCCATCCAGAAACTGTCAGGTCAACAAACGTTGTCACCAACAGAGATCACGAAAATGACCACTTCCATCTATGACACATTCCAAAGCAAGGTGGGAGGCTGACCTGTGGGATTCCAGCCAGAAGGACCCAGAACAGCAGCACTATGAAAGTCGGGGGCTGGGGAAGTAGGGGCGGGTTAGACCATTGAGTCTTCACAACATGAGGGGAAACCAGCTGGATAGCATCTTTGCTCCCAGTGGAGAGAACACATCAGCCTTCACGAGATAGGACTGGGTCCCCAGAATACTTAACCCAACCCAATGCAGCTGAAAATCCAGGGGGTGCTCTTCTCAGCACTGGGAAAATGGAGACAGAGCCACCTTTGATACAACTGGGGGCAATCAGCATTTCTACTACTTCCCTTTAAAGCTTCTGCACCTCCAACTTCAAGACTTTGGTAAGTCACTTTCCTGCTCTCTTTCTTCTACATTTTCCTGCCTCTGCAAATTATTTCCCCATCTGCAAAATGGGTTTAGTATCCTTATGTTTTCTTTTCACAGACTTAGTGGGAGGCTACAAGAACCTGGTGTGGAGCTACAACACATAGTCATTTCAAGATGAAGAATGCGGTAGCCAAACCACAAGACGGCCCCCGCGATCCCTCCCCCTGATACTCATGCCCTTGTACAGTCCCCCCTCCGTAATTTCACCAGGATTGGCCTGTGTGACTGAGAGAATGCTGCAGAGGTGAGCGCTTGTGACTTCTGAGGCTAGGTCATAAAAGGCATGTCGCTTCTGCTATGCGCTCTTCCTCAGATTTCTCACCCTGGGAAGCCATCCATTACGCCAGGAGCCGCTCTGTGGAGAGATCCAAATGGGGAGGTCCTGAGGCCTCCAGACAACTGCTCTTAAGTGAACCATCTCGGAAGTGGACCCTCTAGCCCCAGTCAAACCTTTGGATGACTGTACCCCCAGCTCACGAGACACTCTGAGCTGGAACACCATATACGCCATTCCCAGATTCCTGACCCACGGAAACTGCAAGATACCAAATGTTTGGTATTTGAAGTCACTAAATTCAAGGGTAATTTGTTATGTGCAAGAGAGAACTAATACAACACTTTCCCACTCCACGAATCGTTTCTCTATCTAAAACCTTGGGGAGAATATTTCACAGACTTGGTATGAAGCTACAAGACTCCTGGGTGCCCCACTGACAGGTGGGTCAGAGGGTGAGTCCAGATGTGGGGCCTTGGGACATCACTTGAGTTTTTGTTTTCTCATTCATATAATGAGGATAGAAACAGCACTTACCTTATGGGGTCATTGAGAGGACATTAAGAGAACAGAGATGGACCCTCAGTCAAGTGCCAAGAGGGACAAGAAAGTCACGTGGGGTTGTCATTTCTCACTTCCTTTCCTTTTTCTCCTCCTCTTCTTGGCATTACAGGTAAAAACTTCTTTCAGGTGATCCACTAGTGAGGTTTACTATAAAAACCCAGCCTCAAAAGTCTTTTTTGAGAGAATGGACAGAGGCCAACCAGTGGATCCTTAGAGATTCCAGTTTGCACCAAGTATCCTCATAGATTGGGACACAAAGAGGGAATGCACGCCAAACATGGAACAGACAGAGCCCAGGGCCATGCGGACATGTATGAATAAAAGAATCTACTTTCAGCCATTCACATGACATCACAATGTCTTGCCATGTCTACATTACCTCCATACCATTTTTTTCTTTAAGTCAACTCACATTTAAAAAAAATATTTTCAAAAGAAATTTCATACCACTACCATAAATGGAAATCCAGTATCACTTGCTATAAAGAGAAGATAATCATAACATCAAAAGCTTAATGTTGAATACAAACCAACCACACACAAGTCTGTGCACCACTTGAAATCACCTGAGGTCACCAGCAACATACAGACAGACCACACATGGAGACGCACCCCGCGGCTGCTGTGCACGAGGGATTTTTAAGTGCCAGTGAAGGGAGCTTCTTGGCTACGGTATCCACAGATGACAGATGGGAGACACACAGCAACCCACATCTGCCATCAACCCTAGTCATATGCCGTAATGACTGCAAGTCCAACACCATGGTGTGGGGGCCACAAGGGCACTCAATAGCCTTTTCTGTCTTTGCCATAAGGACAGCCAAATGATATTAAACTTCCTTCTCATACTCCTTATAACCTGGGAGGTATAGGGACTCGCCTGTGGCCCCTTCCCCAAGCACCGCACCCCAGATCTCTCCTACACGTGGCCCTGGTCCTTCTCAGAGGGCAGGCTCCACTTTCACACCATGTACCAGAGGCTGAGAACCCAGCCCCAGGTGTTTCCTAATAGAAATTGTGTGCTTGGGAAACTTGATTCCCCTCAAACCTAGTTACTTCTCCAGCAAGATCAGTTTCAGGTAAAAACCATTCCTGATGATTGATGACGGAGACCAAAGAGGCAGAAAAGGACGCAAAAGTAGTTTCAAAATCTAATCTGCTCAGCAAAATGCTTCCACTTACTGAGTCTTGTGGACTGTTCTCGGCACCAGGGAGGAGAGCTGAATTTTCAGACTTGTAGACCTGGTAAAACAAACAAACCAGAAGGTGAAGGAACCCAGATTGAGGGAAAAATTCTACTTTGGAGTAACCCAGTTTAGCACAATCCCTGAAAGTCTCGCCATGTTTACCATGGGTTCTGTTTCTCTTTGCCCCTCCCCTACAGGGGTCTACACCTGCACCGCCCAGGACAGTGGCCACTGGCCACTTGTGGCTTGCAACCATGTTGCTCATCTGAATTAAAATACGCTAGAAGTATAAAATACACACCAGATTTTGAAGACACTACAAAGAAAAGGGATATAAAATATCTCATTAATATTCATACTTCATTAAAATTTTTATATCGATTACATGTTAGAATGATAATATTTAATAATACATAAAAATAAAATACATTGCCATGTTTATAAATATATTATGACTATCTAAAATAAAATTTATTATTACAATTAATTTCATCTGCTTCTTTTTACTTTTTAATGTGGCTACTAGAAAATTTTAAATTGTATATGCAATTCTCCTGACATCTCTATCAGGCAGCTGGCCTAGATTTTCCTCTCAGTGTGGACCCTACATCCTAGCCGGGGGACCTTCCACCATTTCATCCTAGCAACAACTCACATTCAAGGAGCACCTGCAATACTGGGTGCTGTGTGTTCTTTGTGCGTTTTCTTCCTTGATTGTCACAAGGATATTAAGAAGTAGGTCTTAACCTCAGCCCTATTTTACAGGTGAAGAAACAGCAGAGAGGCTGAGGGACTGGTCCTAAGTAACCCAGCAGGACAACAAGCTGTAACCAGGCATGTTGGCTGCAAACCCCAGGATGCTAATCACCATCATGGGATTCTTTCTCTGATGGCCTTTATCCACCTTTCCATGAGACACAGTTCATGGACCATGTTAAAGTCGGTCACCATTGACTCGAATGTGCCAGGAAATGTCTCTGCCTCAAATGTGCCCGCAGTGCCTAATGCTACAAATTTTTATTGACCGAAGTTCATTGGGCTTTGGCCTGGAGTCACCCTTTAAACTTTCTGGGTAGAAAGAGAAAGAGGAGAGAGAGAGAGAGAGAGAGAGAGAGAGAGAGAGAGAGAGAGAGAGTGTGTGTGTGTGTGTGTGTGTGTGTAAGAAAGAGAGAGACCAAAAGAGTCAGAAAGACAGCAAGAGAGAGAAACTACCTGCTCTTTTCTGTGTCAGCCACAAACGTTACTCGGAATTCTGAGATTTCTGTCTCTGTGAAGAGTACTGAACTTACACTAATAAGGCGTACATGGCTTATTGTTTCCCTTTCTTTTTTGTTTTTGATTTTGGCAGCTGAATGGGTTGTTTCCCTTTTTGCAGTTTTCCAGTAGACATTGGTCATGGAAAAATCTGGTGACCAGAACATTAAAATTGTATTTGTGTCTCTCCTTCTTCTACACGAAGAATGACCCTTGTGCCATGCCCCAAAGTTTACTGAAATGAACAAACGCACTTGAGCACAAGCCATAGCCCCCCTTCCAGTGACTGACTAAAGTCAAGGAGGAAGAGAAGTGAGAAGATGTTGTATGTGCAGCGATTTCGCTACCAGTTACACGAGTCCTCCTTTGACAGAATGCCCTTTGGCCTAAGAATCTGTTTTTTGTTGCTTCCATCTCAGCCCCATTTAATAGACGAGCCAACAAAAAACTGTGCTTGAGTAATGAGTTAAGCCCAATAGTAAATTTCAACCAAGGGGCAAAACCTTTCAGTGTTTCAGACTCCCTGGGATCCCTGTGCACCACGTGGTCCTTTCTTTGAAAAAAACCTTCTCATGTGACTGTGACAGGTGATCCAACATTATGCCCACTCCTAACCACTCTAGAGATGCATCCCTGCCCCTGCCAGCACAAATCAGTGTTGCTCTGTCAGGAATAGAAGCCAAGACACATGGAAATGGCCACTGGATTACGTTGGACTCCAGAGGTCCTTTCGAAGCCAGTACTGGCTCCATAGTAACCACCAGGCCTGGAAGGGTGAAATTGGGGTTGAATCAAAATTAGGAGCCTTCCAGAGGAAGCTGATTAGAAAAAATAAAAAGAAGAGAAGCTCCCAGTGACCAGTATCCCAGAGCCTGGAAAGAGACAACGTGCGACTTACACTCAAGGATGCTCTTCCTTGGGAACCTGGTTACTGGAGGAAACTCCTATCCCGCTGCCCCCCAGGGAGCTCCTCCTTTTCTTTGCCCTTCCTCACTTCTCACCCTCTCCTACCAGCCAGGGCCCCCACATCCCACGTCCCTGGGCCTAAGGTCCCAGAGGCCTTCACCCTACTGAGCCAGCTGCTCCTCACCGTGCCGCGCTTCTGTCCCACTTCATCAGTAGAAGCACGCGGGAGCCTGCACTGCTGGGAGACACAGGATGGCACCAGCTCTGTCTGCTTCCCTCAGGAGATTGTTTTTGCCCTTCCTGCCACTTTCAGACGTCTTCATGGCCTGTGATTGTGCACACACCCACATGGATCAGCTGCTCTCTTCTGAGCGCAGTCCCTGTATTATCCTCAACAAAGCAGCCAACCCAATGCCCAGTCCCCTGTGCCCCTCTTTCCCTCCTGACTTTGAAAATAGCAACAAACACAGAGACACATTCTAAGTCAGATCGAGCAGAGGGAAACAGAGGCAAGAGAAGAGATGCTGTCTCTCAAAGAGGCAGGGAGGCCAGGGCTGTCCGACATCGTTCTAGTTTCCCGAAAGCCTCAGTCTTCCGCCCGAATCCTTACGATCAACCTCCATCTATTTTGACTTGAGCTGATCCAGCCTCGTGGTAATTTTTGAAAAGGACAGAAAAGAGCTGACTGTCAACCCTTCTTAGACCCCAAACAAGGGCCCTAAGCCGGTTGTCACCCCAGCTGCTGCCATCCTCTCTTCTCTTTGTCCCAAGTTCTTTTCATTCCTCAGTCCTCTCCTCGAAAGCCTAGTGGTCTACCCTTGGAAATCCTGCCCTTTGTACAGCTTCATTGTGCTTCATCGTACAGCTTGAAAAGCTGGAATGTGAATCACCAGCAGGGTGGGTGGATTTAAGCAACGAGCAGGGCAGAGAGCCCACCCGGACCATTAAACACCACCCTCTCAGGACTGGGCATGAACTAGTGCCGGCTCCCACACGGCTGTGGAAGGCACATTAGAACGTGATATCCTGTGCATAAAAATGAATTTTAACTACATTCACAGTGCTGTGTGACCACTGCCTCTACCTATTTCCAAAACCTTTTCATCATCCTAAACATAAACTCTGTAGCCATTCAGCAATAACGTCTGTTTATTCCTTCCTCCAGTTTCAGGTAGACTCTAATCTACTTCTGTTTCTGAGATTTTTTTCAACTGTATGTTTAAAAATGCTTAAAATGGCAATCCTTGTGTTATACATATATTTTACCACAATACAAAAATTAACTGAGAAAATGAATTTAAAGGGGCCATCCTTCAGGTTAACAGAAGGCCGAGACCATGGCCAACTAAAGTCCTCTGAGTGATGGACGGAGAATGTGGGTTTGGGGTGGGGTGCTGGGGCCACAATGAGTTCCCAATGATAGACCAAGAATGTGAAAATCTCCAAACCAAGCCATAGCTGACCAAAGCCTCCCGAGGAATGGACAGAGAGTGTGAGGTCAGGGGGCACGATGGGTTCCCAGGGTTGGGGCCAGTGAGACCTGTAAGGACCAAGGTGATAAAAGAAAAATGGTGGTTGGCAGCTCTAAACATCTACCGGGCTACCAGGGCCCACTGTGTCCTAAAATGTCTGACCACAAAGGTCGGAAGTTCCTCCTCTGGGGTCAGGATGCTGAGAGAAAAACAGCAGGCTGAGGAGCCCATGAAGACAGATCGTGGCCCTGGGAGGATCACAGACCACACACATTTTCACCATACCTTGAAGACTGTATGCTCCAAGGCCAAAAAAAAAAAATTGAAATAACTCCTTAATGCATGGACCTACTAGAGGACACAACATACTCTATCAAAGGATGGAGATTTTTATAATCTCAGAGTGGAGAAGATTTTTCTAATTATGACTCCCAAACAATAAGCAATTAAAATTTTTGCATACATTATTGCATACAGTACGAATTTACCCAAATATCATACTGTACTCCATAAATATATACAATTATCATGGGTCAACTAAGAAAAACAAATTTAAAAGAAAAAAAATAGAAAGTAGAACAGTGGTTGGTTACCAGAGTCAGGGAAAAGGAGAGAGAAGGGGGAATTGGAAAAGGTTGCTAGACCAGTACAAAGTCACCAAGTTCCAGTTAGTTGGAATAAGTTCTGATGCTCTAGGGTGACAATAGCTAATAATATTGTATTTATTTAATAATATTTCAAGATAGCCAGAAAAGAGGATCATGAATGCTATAACCACAAAGAAATGATGAATGTTTGGGTGATAGATATGCTAACTATTCTGATTAGATCATCATACAATATATACTTGTATTGAAAAAACAAACTGTACCCCATAAACATGCATAATGAAAAAACAATAAACAAATAAAACGTTTAGAATGATATGCATGAAAAATAATACCATAAACAAAGTATAAGACAAAGGGCATATGATAAAATTATATCCTGCTAAGCAAATAAATTTGTAAAAAGCTTCCCCAAATCAATAAGAAAAACACCAAAGGGGCTGGCCCCGTAGCGCACTCGGGAGAGTGTGGCGCTGGGAGCGCAGCGACGTTCCTGCTGCGGGTTCGGATCCTATATAGGAATGGCCGGTGGGCTCACTGGCTGAGCATAGTGCGGGCGACACCACACCAAGGGTTGCGATCCCCTTACCGGTCACGAAAAAAGACAAAAAAAAAGAAAAAAGAAAAAAGAAAAATACCAAAGGAAGTCAAAATAAAAAAACAAGCAAAGGAGATGGACAGGCAATTTACCAGTAAGATGGCCATGAAAATGTCTGTTATATACATTAGGAAATCTTCAATTTCACTCATAACAAACAGAAAAAAAAAAAAACTACACAAATTAAGACAACATATTTTTTACTATAATTGATCAAGATGAAAGTTAGATAAAGTATAGAAGTCACAGGGGTGTAGAAAACATGCATTCTTCCAGTAAAATTATGCATTGATCAATAATGTATAATATTTGGACTAGTGATTCCATTTCTTGGAATTTCTGCTATTTAAATGCTTGCAACATGTGTAAAATGACCTATGCCAAGGACATTCATTGAAGCATTTTTTGTAATTACAAAATATTGGGATTTGTAATTAAAAATATAAATTGTTATTATTTAGGGACCAAGTAAACAAGTTATGATTGATTTAGACACCCTCAATAAAGATAATCAGGTAGATCTGTATGGAATGATAGGGAAAAACAGTGAAATGCAGTAGTATGTATACTATGTCACATCTGTTCATTGTTTTAGGAATATATGCATTTCTAGTATATGCATTGAATTCTCCAGAAGATAGACAAGAAACATAAAAATGGCTAATTTTGGAGAAAGGAACTAGTTGGTTAAGCAGGATGGGGTAGGAGAGAAACAAATTTGACTCTTCTAACTCTTGAATTCTGTACTCTGGGTGTACATTATTGACCAAAAATTTTTGATTCTACCTTAAACGTTTCATTTGATTTTTTTTTTTTTTACTTATTTTAGTTTTTTATTGTATTTATTTTTTTCTTTTTTTTTTTTTTTTTTGTAATTTAAAAATTTTAATGAAACAATGATTTTCAGGAGTACATGCTGTTTTCAGTTCTTACTCAAATGTACACATACCTTGTCATAAGTATAATTATTCTTCAAATTTTGGTTGCTTTAGTTAGCATTATACTACTCATACTTTTCATGGTCCTATACATCATGAATCATTTAGTTGAAAGTAATAGTTTAAGTATTATTCTCAGTTAAAAAAATTTTTTTTTTATTTTGTCAATATACACTGTATATGATTATTATGGCCCGTCACCGACAC
>NW_007731568.1:106136-150016 GCF_000696425.1 Galeopterus variegatus
CTTGTTTGTCGATGTAGGATCGTTGTTGAAAGATTTATTTGCCTTTTGCTGCTCTTGGAAACGCAATCAATACTCTGGTATCACAGCGCACGGCTCACAGGATCGCGCTGACTCCTGGCGCGACCGCTCAGACCCGACGCCATCTTCAAAAGCCACCTAGTCTCACTAAAATTTTTGTTTTAATGTTTAGGTATTTCAGATAATGCTTCATAAATGTAGAATTTTTTCCTTGGATTTTTTTTTATATTTCTTAAGTGGAGTTGGAGAAAAAATAATACACGTATACAGTTTCTGAGGCTGGGAAGTCCACAGTCCAGAGAACACATCTGGTGAGGGTCTTCTTTGGTGGTGGATTTACAGCATGGCTGGGGTCTCACATGGCAGAAAATGGCAGAGCAGAGCGAGAGAGGATTTATTTTTTTCATTGTACATGCTTATGGGTACAGTTTGTTTTTTCAATACATGCATATATTATGTAATGAGCCAATTAGAATAGTTAGCCTATTTATCACCTAAATATTTATCATTTCTTTGTGATTATAACATTCCAGATCTTCTTTTCTGGCTATCTTGAAATGTGCAATAATATTATTAGCTATTGCCATCTTAGAGCACTAGAACTTATTATATCTAACTGTAACATTGTAACTTTGTACAGGTCCAACAACCTTTGCCCATGCCCTGTCCCCCCACCACTCCCTTTCCCTGCCTCCGTTAACCACTATTCTATTCTCTATTTTTTTGTTTTTTTGTTTTAATTTATTTTTCTTAATTGACCGGTGATACTTGTATATATTTCTAGAGTACAATATGATATTTGGCTACTTTCATACTGTGTGTAGTGATCACATCAGGGCGCTTAGTATATCCATCAACTCGAACATTTGTCAACTCTTTGTGTTGGGAACATTTTGCAAAGAAAATAATTTAAGGAAAAAACACACATTAACACTAGCAAGAACCCTTTGGGTAGGGATTCATTTCTTGACATTGTCAGAAAAAAAAATTAATTATAATGGAGCAAATGATTTGTGGTTGCTCTGGAGCACGACAGTCCTATGAGTATGGTCTGAATGCAGAAATACTGGCATTGGGTGTTATCTTAATGGTGTTTGCCAGGAAATGTAAGTAAGCGGAACACAAGTTACTACACCCCTGGCATGTTCCGAGGGCGGGCAGTACTAACCGATCGCTGCATTTTATTGCTGGAGTAGATGCAGTCTTAGAATCCATCCCAACACACTTAGCAGATGCTACCAATCTGTGTGAGCTGATACACCAGCTAAAATCAAATCTCATTCCTGCATAAGGTGACCTCAGAGCAAAGCCCAGAAACCACATGGTTCCTTGGCACTCCCATGGGGACACAAGTTTATGTCACCCAGGCTGCCACCACCCCCATTCCTCCACCCGTGGCCCACATCAGGGCAGCCAACTCCCCAAGGATCATCTCGCTATCATCTGAACTCCACCTGCCCATCCTCAAATCAACCCACCCAGGACCCTCCTAAGGAAACTCCAGTTAACCCTCAGCAAGAAACTCAAGCTGCCCTCGTTTTCCCCAACTTAGAAAATTCTGTGTAAATGTCACATTAAACTCTCCAGTCTCCTGCTTTTAAAATGAGAGATAAAATTTGGCTCCCTACTCCCAGATGTTAAAATCTGTGCTTCTCCCCAGGGCAAAGAAATCAGTGTGAGTAAGCTCTGTATCTTTCCCTTGGAACACTACCACTTCCAGCAATTTATTTGACTGACTATGCCTTCTATTACCATGTAAATTGTTTCAGACTGCAGGGAAAAAAAAGTATTAATCTCCTCTCAGTAAGTTATAAAATAAAGAAATCAATTTCAAGGTCAATTTAGCCCAAATAACACCTGCTGCCCTTTTTGTAACTTGCAGACTCCTCTGAAACGCTATGCTGTCGTCTAAGACATCACGATGCAGCTAAGGAAAACCCAGTTTCACATCAGGCAACTCCAGGAGTGACCCTAGCCCCATAGCCCAGCAGCCCCAAGTGTGAGTTCGGGTTGGACAGGGTTAACAGAACTCAGTATAGTGACCCTTTACAGGCCATGTCAGGAGAGTGGAAGGAGAGCTGCAGTGGAGGTCAGATAGAGTACGGTTCAAGGCATGAGTCTGGTTGAATGGGTGTGTGACTCTGGGAAAGTTGCTTAACCTCTCTGGGCCTCAGAGTCTACACCTGTAAAATTACTTAAAATATTATGAGAGCTAGGTGATCTTGTGGGACCATTCAACTCAGTTCATTGTGTACTATACCAAAGCTTAGATACCTTGAAGAACTGGCCTTGACAGCCACTTCTATGCAGCTATTCTTCATCTACAGGTAATGTAGTATAGTGGTAAAGGATACAGGCTTGAAGTCCAAACCATCTTTGTTCCACTTGTGAGCTATATGACCTTGGAAAAGATACAGAACTTCTATTCTCTGAGTTTCTTTCTCTGGAAGATGGAAGTAATGATGTTACTTGTTTCTAGAAAGAAAACTATCATTCTCATTTTATGGATGAGTAAACTGGACTCAGAGAAGTCAAGTGACTTGTCCAAGGCTGCCCAGCTTAGAAGAGGCAGATCCAGCTGTGAACCCTTGAACCTCAGGTAGCTGAAAAACTATACATCCAGAAGATTAACCAGGTGTCCCTAGGAAGCCATAATATCCAAGCAGCCCCAAACCATCCTCAACTCTTCTCTTTGTTTCTAGAAAAGCCAGCTTGGTCTTCATACCTGCCCATCCAATCAGCCTGCGAGTTGTACCACTCTACCTGTGAAATGCCTGTACCTGTGAAATCCCTGTCCTACTTTGGCATCCCTAATGCTAATGCCTGAACTCAGATCATTATCATTACAGAGACTTCCAAAAAAGGCCTCCTTGACTGCATTTTTTCTCCCCTACAGTCCCATTCTCTACAGCCAGAGGGATCATCTTCAAGTATAATCTGGTTATTGTCTCTCCCACTTACACAACCTTCCAGTTCCCTGTGTCTGCAGAGTGTTGTCTATCGTCCACATGGGGATGTGTCCTGGACCCACCATGAGAATTGCTGGCCCTCTTCTGCACTTGGCCATGGGTTGTCGGGTCCTGGTGGAGGGAATAGGAGTGTTCCGTGGAAATGTCTCTGTTTACTCACAGAGTTTGTAAGAGGAAGTGTCATTTGTGCTGTGATCAACTGCCTGAGGCTCGGAGGTTCCAGAGTTCACACCTGGATCTGCCTCTTCTAAGCTGGGCAACCTTGGACAAGTCACAAGTGTTGAGAACTGTAGTTCTTAAACACGTCACTTGGTCCGAGAGACACTGAACCACATCTGACACTGACAGACCACATCTGACAATGCTAACACTGATGCTGCTACAGAGAAAGCACCTGGACCTCCTGGGATGTAAGCTAGAAAGGCAATTCCCAGTAAAAAAAAAAAAAAAGACTTCATTGAGATATAATTCATAAAACATACAACTCACCCATGTAGAGTGTACAATGCAATGGTTTTTAGTATGCTCACAGACATGTACAACCATCACCACATTTTCAGAACATTTTCATCACCCCAACATGAAACCCCACACCTCTTTACCCCCATCCCCACTCTCACAGCCCTAAGCAACCATCAATCTACTTTCTGTCTTTATGGATTTGCCTTTTCTGAACTTTCATGTTATAAAATCATACATGTGAACTTTCATGTCTGGCTCCTTTCACTTAGCATCATGTTTTCATGGTTCATCCAAGTTGTAGCATGAATTCTTTCTTTTTATATGGCTGAAAATATTCCATTATATAGACATACCACCTTTTGTTTTTTCATTAATCTGCTGATAGACATGTGGGTTATTTTTGCCTTTTGCCTATTGTCATTAATACTGCTTTGAGCATTCATGTACAGGTTTTTGTGTGGACATATGTTGCCATTTCCTGTGGGTGTATACCTAGGAGTAGATTCCAGTGTCATGTGATAACTCTTTGCTTAATCATTTGAGGAACTAGCAGGCTGTTTTTCAGAGTGGCTGCACCATTTTATGTTCCCACCAGCTGTGTATGGGGTGCTGATTCCTCCCCATTCTCACCAACACTTATTATCTGACTTTGGATTCTAGCCATACTAACGAATGTGAAGTAGTATTTCACTGTGGTTTTGATTTGCGTTTCCATGATGAGGAATAATGTTGAGCATCTTTTCATGTGCCTGCTGGCCATTTGTATATCTTCTTTTGAGAAATGTCTGTTCAGATCCTTTGCCTGCTTTTTAATTGGATTGTCTTTGTATTATTGAATTGTAAGAGTTCTTTTACTTATCCTAGATATAAATCCCTTTTCAGATATATGATTTGCAAGTATCTCCCATTCTGTGGGTTGTTCAGTCACTTTTGAACAATATCTTATACTAAAACAGCTTGGTCATGTTAGTTACAGATAATGAACCAGTGGAGCAGGTCAAAGCACATTTCCAGAGGTTCCACCTGGCTCCCTCTGGGGGCCATGACCAAGGTTTGTCCTCCTTGGTTCCTTGCCAGGATTTACCCTGGGAAGTGTGGCCAGGCAGTACAGGAAGGATAATCCCAGTGCAATTTAACCAATAGTGTTCAAAAGCCTGCAAGTGCCAGGCAGTAGAACAGAGGAGCTAGGAGTGGAAGCTTTGTTAGGATACTGCCCCTCCTTTTCCTTATCAAGAGACAGTATAAGTATCTATTTGTGTCAGGAGTAAATGAAATAACATACATAAAGCACTTGGCATGGGTTCTGGAACAGTTTAAGCCAGTGGTCTCCAAATTTGGCTTTGTATTATAATTACCCAGGGAGCTTTAAAATCACATACTGTATATTAGTTTCCTACAGCTGCTATAACAAATTACCACAAACTGGGTGGCATGAAAGAACAGAAATCTATTCTCTCACAGTTCTGGAGGCCAGAAGTCTGAAACCTATAAGTCAGCAGGATTAATTCCTTCTGGAGGCTCTGAGAGAGAATCCGTTCCATGCCTCTTTCCAGCATCCAGGGGTGGTTGGCAGCACTTGAGGTTCCTGGGCTTGTAGACACATCCCTCCAATCTCTGCCTCTGTCTCTACAGGGCTTTGTTCTCTGTGTGTCTCTGTTACTTCCTCTTTTCTGTCTCTTATAAAGATACTGGTCATTGGAGTTAGGACCCACCCTAAATCCAGGATAATCTCATCTTGAGATTCTTAAATTAATTATATCTATAGAGATCCTGTTTCCAAACAAGATCATATCCTTACCCCTGCAGGTTGCAGGGGTAAGGACCTGGACATACGTTTGGGGAGCGACTCTTCAGCCTACCACAACAGACAAACCAAAAAAATGCCAAGACTCTATCCCACTCGAATCAAGTTAGACTCTCAAGCGGTAAAGTCTGAGTATTTGTAATTCTTAACTCTGCCCAGGTGATGACAATGTGCAGCCCAGGCTGTGAACCACGGGTCTAAGCCCTGAGCAAATGCTGTGGTGGTCCTGGAGGGGGATGTCTTTTCAGGAGTCAGGGTCACCCACGAGGTGACAGGATACCTGCAAGTGGCAGTGCCAGACTCCCCATCAGGAGATCCCATAGTTCTCATGTACCATGGCAGCTCATAAGCCTCTAACTGCACTCTCCAAAGAGAATGAATCTAGACACAGGATACTCACAAAGAAAGAACTGGCTGAGTGCAGAGGGCAGCCACAATGTCAGTTTCTACAAGTGTAAAAATCCCAACAGAGCCAAAAGGTGGAAACACCCCAAACATCCATTAATGACAACGGATAAACAAAATGTGCTCTATCCATACAATGAAATATTATTCAGCCTTAAAAAAGAAGGAAGAACTGATTCACACTTCAACGTGGAGGGACTGGGAAAACATGATACTGAGTGGAAGGAACCGGGCACAAAACACCATATATTGCATGATTCTATTGATGTTAAATGTCCAGAATAGAACAAAGATTAGTGGCTGCCAGGGACTGGGGTTGGAGGAGAATGGGGAGTAACTGCTTAACGGATACAGCATTTTATTCTGGGCAGGTGAAAATGTTTTGAAACTACATAGAGGTGATGGTTGTACAACACTGTGAATGTACTAGATGCCACTAAATTTTTCACTTCAAATGTTTAATTTTGTTACGTGAATTCTACCTCAATTTTTTTAAAAAAGACAAAAAAGTCCCAACAGACCCCAGAATTCTATCCCTCTTTTTATGCTCTGGCCATATTTTTTTCCAATAAAAATAAATGTATAAAACCACAGACTTCTACATACAACGTACAATCAGAGAAAGTTTTCTCCTCCATTCACCTCAAAAGCCATCAAAATTAATAGGGTCTGTATTGGGAATGTCTAATAGAGTTACTGACTCATTGAATCAAGAAACAAGCACAAGCAACAGCAGAACTGCAGTCCCCCAGTGCAATGAGAATTTTGATCTAAGGTGAGTGAGTGAATGAGGTTCCTCTAACAATGGCCCTGTTCTACTCCATCTGTGGTGCAGGGACAGCCTCTGACTCACAAGCAAAACCACACTGCCCGTGTAAGGGGAGATTTCTGAACATAGAAGCTGGAGAGAGATGATAAAAACCCATTTGAGAGGGAAACAGCACTTGATCTCTGTGCACTTGCAGCATGAAAAATATCCATTTGCACGTGAGCCACCCTATTGAAAACAGATGTAATAAGACGAGGGAAGACAGGACATAAAGACGTCTGGGCAAAAACACAGGGAGATGTTGCACAGGGATAAAGGAATTAGGGATGCAAGAGGAAGCTCGGACATGTTTCTGGCTCAAGATGCCAAACACAGCACTCAAGTTTTCCCAAGGAGGAGACTAGCTGGGGTGCCGGTGGAGGAGACACGGGTTATTACGGAAGCTTTTGCAAAATGAAGTCAGGGAGAGCAGAAAACAAGTGAAGTGTTAAATAAATACTTCCTGAATCTAGTCATGAGGGAGAACACTCAAATTAGGATGTCTGACAAGGGCTTTGTATCCAGTCTGCCCAGGATTTGTTCAAGGTTCCAGAGAGAAGAGTCATCAGTAATCTGAGTGACATCATGGCCACTGACACAGCGATGGGATAGTTCAGGCATGGGGTACTGGGCAAGCTGATTAGAGGGACATGCAGCAGGCTCGGTGGAACCAGAAGTGCCTGGGGCATCCTAGAGCTCTCTGGACCATTCCTGGAGAGAAGTCCCTGCAAAGGAGGATAGCACCGCCAGAAAAGCACTGCATCGCAGAGGTTAGGAACATGAACTCTAGATCAGGTTGGCCCAGTGCTGGAGATTCTGCTTTACCTTTTAGTAGATGCAGCTCATTCCATCTCTCTGAGGCACGGCTTTCCCATCTGTAAAATGGGGATAACACCTTCATCCTAGGAGGCTACTAAATGAGACAATCAAAGAGCCCAATGGGTAGCAGCTGTTCTCATCCCCATTTTACAGAGAGGAAACCGAAGCCCAGCATGGTTAATGAACATTAGTGGATATTTCTAACCTATGTATTGCTACTCCTATGCCATAAATTTAGTTTGAATCATGACATTCGAGCTCTATGACAACCTATGAGCCAAACTGCCAGGGGTCAAAGCCAGACTCCATCTCTCCCTGACTGTGTGACCTTGGGCATGTTATGTAATCTCTCTGTGCTGCAGTTTCCTCATCTATTAAAATGAGGATAACACTAGCACCTGTTGCAGAGGGTTGTTGTGAGGTTAAATGAGTAAATGTGGTGAAGGTCTGAGAATAGGGCATTGCACCAAGTGCTCAATAAATGTGACTGTCAATACTATCACTGATATTAGCTCATCTTGCAAATGAGGCCCAGAGAGGGTAAGCACATTGCCTAAGGACACATAGCTAATAAGGGACAGAATCTGTCTGACTATAGCTCGTGCTCTTCTTTCCTTTGCACTTAGGACTGAACTGGCAACATCCTCCTCTGGGAAATTCCCAGGCCCACCTGAGACATGGCAAGGTGCAGAGGTTAAGATGGTATACATTGGACCCAGAAAAGCCTGGATTCGAATCCCAGCTCCGCTTTTGCTTTGACCTTGTAGGGTTATTTAACCTCTCTAGTCTCGGTGTCCTCATCTTTACTGGGGGAGTCAGAATGGCACATCAGTTCCTCAACCCATGGAAATGTTAAACATGATGGTCATTGTTTTCTGCCAGCTCCAGTCCAATGCCCTGTGCAGAAGATGAGACCCTAAGTTGGCTGAGCTGTGTCCTTGCCTCCTTTTGCTCACTTGCTTAGAGGCCTGTGCATCCAGAGTTCTGGGTCCGAGGGCCCTTACCCCTCCCCATCCTGTCTCTGCCCCAAACTTCAGTTCCCATCATGCAGCCTCATGGGACTGTGTGATGATACTCTGGAGGCCCTGAGAGTCAGCAAAGTCCTTGGGATCAGGGCTCCTTAGGGACTGTCTGCCTGCAGAAGAGGAAGGTGTCAGCTCTTTTAACTGTGAAATAATTGCAACTTTGAATGTGGATTTGATGCGAACAACTGCAATTAGAAGCCACCTTCTGCTCAGAACAACTGCTTCTTAAATGTGGCCCCCTGAATCGTGCATGAGCCCCAAGTGAGTTTCTCAGTTTAGCTTTCAACTATGCTTACTCATTTATATTAGAGCATCCTTGGTTCCTTTCCCAAAGCTCACATTACCTCCGGCCTCTCAGTGGCTTCTCTCTGTTCCTAGATGAGGTCCACGTGCTTTGCCTGGACCCACAAGGCCTTGCATATTGTCTGCCCCTAATCACTTCTTCATCCTCTTCCTCTCCTCTTTGCTTTATCATAAGCTCCAGCAACAGCCTTTCTTTTCAGCTCCTTGCACCAGCTGTCACCTCGACTTAGAAAGCTCTCTATCCCCGCTCCGCTGTTGAACTCCTACACATCCTTCAGGTCCAGGCCCAAACATCACCTTCTCCAGGAAGCCCTCCCCAATGCTCCACACTAAGTAGGAAACCCCTGTAACATGTTCTTGCAGCATCATGCACATTGGCCCTGTGGCACTTCCTAAAGCTGGTAATTAGTTATTTGCATTATTTGCATAATTTTAAAGTGGATGACTTCCTCCCCACTGTCCACATTCCAAACATGCTGCATGGTTCTACCCCCAGCACCCAGCACAGCCCCCACTGGCACTCAATACATATGTGTTGAATGAAAGAGCGTTTAATTATGCAAATGGCTGGTTCTTCCTCATGACAGCAACTTGCTGGATGGAGGTAGGGCCTATGTCTTCACCATACTTCTGTTTCTCATAGAACTTAGCATACTCCCTGGCACATAAAAAGTGCTCAGTCTCAATTGGCAGCATTTCTGAGCAGACTCATGCTTTAGCTCCTACCTTCTTTTTTGTCAGAAAAATGCAAACATGAGTCCAAGGCAGCCCTGCTTCATTCTCCTTTGGATCCCGTCAAGCACAGTCTATAACAGTGGCCAACGTGGGGATTTCCATTTACCTAGGAAGACAAGACAAACCTTTCCAGCTCATTAAAAACCCATCCCAGCTCTGTGTATGCTGACATCATTGAATCATCACAGCCTCCAGACTTCCCCCTCCAAGGAGTGGAAATAAAGAAAAATACCTCTCTCTTGGCCTATCCCAGGAAAGCTCTGGCCTGTCCTCATCCACCCTATAGAGTCAAAAGTGACTGGGAAGGACCAGCCTGGATTTATATGTTCCCAGATCTGCCGCTTGAGGAATGGGATCACTAAGATGGGTTACAACATGATTGTAGTGCCATCTGAAATAGCTTCCTACGTCTGCATTCCCCTTGGCTTTAATTAAACCAGGTGTAGGAGTCCCCCACCTTTTGGCCCCCCGTGAGCAAAGACAGGGTGGTGTCAGATGCTATGAAAGGTGTTTCCAGCTTCTCCCCAAAGATGGCATGTGTGCAGAGCCCCAAATCCACAAAAGGCAGACATTTGAAGGCTAAAGCCTCCCGAGGGAGTAATGAGCATTGAAGCAGGACCAACTGGAGAAGACAGCTCGGCTCTGGTCTAACACATGCTGAGCTGGCAGCCTGGCACTGGGCAGCATCCAAGTCACCAGGGGATTAAGTGGGGAAGTCTATACAACCAATGGGGAGAGTGAACACTTCTCCCAGTCCTTGAGAAGCCCTGCGAGCTCAATCGGCACTTACCCCACAGAACACTGTGCCAGTCAAAGCTGAGATCCATGCAGCTGCGGATGTTTTCCCACAAGCTCAATTACCAATCAGGCCCCGCAGCTGCTCCCGGATCAGAGTGGAATCCCATCAGCCGGCACTCGCAGGAACCCAGAAAAGCAGGACTACACTCAATGGCTCTTCAGGGTTAATTCTCATTCACTTGTCATTGTCGAGGTCCTCCCATGGGCCATCACTGTGCTAGACCCAGTGGAGGCAGCTGGGAAAAAGAAAGGCAGGGTCCCTGCCCTCTTGGGGCTTACAGACTGGCTGTTGCAGGAGAGGCTGAGCAGGTCATTACAGAATTAATTGGGTAATTATTATGTGATAAGTGCCATGAAAGGTAAAGCCCAAGGAACAATGAGATCCTACCTAGTGTAACAAGTCAGGGAAGAGTTCCGTAAGAAAGATCTATAGAATGGTGGAGTTGGCAGAAAAGCTGGGGTTAAGTAATCCTGGCTAAATGGGGACCTGGTGGGCAACAGGAAGAATTGGAGAAACAGGCAGGATAGACAATTCAGAGTCTTAAAAGCCACACTACGGATGAGCAAGGTCAGATGTGTGTTTGAAAAGTCCGCTCTGGATTTGAGGGGTGCAATGAATGGGAGGAATTTGGCAGGAGGCTATGAGGGGAATCCAAGAATCAAGGATGCTGGGGGTGGTAGATGGAAGGGGAAAGATGAAGGAGAAGTGTTCAGGAAGTGGAGTTCCTGGGACTGGGGGCTTTACAGGGTGTAGGGAGACAAGGATGACTGAAGGGTTTCTGCATCAGCATCTGGGGGACTACTTATGCTGTTCACTGAGCTGGGGGTCCCTGTGGAAATGCAAGCTGGGAGAAGATGGTGAGTCCAGTTTCAACCTCATTAGAGAATCAGGGGTGTAGATGTTTTTTGCACTTGGATCTCTGAGATTAAGGGAGTTGAAACAATCTGACCCTGTGAAGTCAGTTTTTTTTTTTTTTTTTATCTTCATTTAACCTTCATTGCCAACATGGTTCATTATTGGTACTTCACAGAGGGGTTCCTGAGGATTCTTTTAATTTCTGCAGAGAAGCTTGCAAGCCTCAAAACTAACAGCAGTCAGAACTAAATTAATAGAACAACAAGGCAGGCTTTTTATTTTTTCCATGCCATGAGTCACTGTGCAGAAATGTTTGCAGGAAGCACCTGATCTCCCAGTGGCTTTTTGTGTTTTGAAACTGACAATTCTTTCATTTCAGCCAATAAACTTCTAAATGTCAGACCATGGTTGGGATTTTTCTGGTGGGGTTTGGGGCCCAAGGTTCTTCTTGACATGCAGAAAGAGTAATGAAGCTGAAACAAATCTCTCCCTCCTTCCTTCTCCCCACTTCTTCTCTTTTACACACACGCACCATACAACCACTACATTTTGGTTACCAGAAAGAACAGAGGCCGAGGTGCCTTCTGACAAATTAGGCTGGGTGAGTAGAAGCCCACGCCATCCATCAGAAATTCCAAAACCCCAAACCTCTCTGCAAACTAAAATTTTCTGCTTAAATTTGACTTGGCCCCACCTCCCCTGGTCTAACGTGGGGTTCTTTACATTAGGTCGAACCAAAAGAAATCTCCAATGTTCGAATGTTTTTGACCTAAAGAATAGCCATGTCATCAGCTTCATGGTATTTAATTATACCACTTACTGTGAATATCCGCTTTTATTTTTTTGCAGAAATATTAACATGTTTGATTATGCAGTGCTGCCCCAAACCTCACTGGAGGTGCAATGAAATGTACAGTAAAGGCACATTACCTTTCTAAATCTGAAAAAATGATAAATTCCAGACCACACCTCGTCTCAGGGTACAAACCTGTAGTCACAGAATAGTGATTAAAACCATTTATGGGCACTGTCCTGTCCAAGGCACTGTGCCAGGCACTGGATAGCAGATTATTTATTACGAAGGACAAAGTAGAGAGCTCGTTAAGTATTTATTACATGGACACAAATGAGGCACTATTATTCTCACTAAAATGCCAGCCCATGAGTCCACTTACTGTTTTGACATCACGATGTTGAGGTTAAGATGTGAGCCTACCCCCAAAACAGGTCTGTGCCTCCCTAACACCACCACTCTGAAGGAAGACCTCGATTCCACTACAAAAAGTGGAAGTTGTTCATTACAAAGCCAATCAGCCTAATAGGATCCTCATTACACCCGAGTCTGCTTGTTCTCAGATCTTCGCAAAATAATTACACTGCTCTTTTCTCTTGGAGAACAGTTCATGTTAACTTGGGGAAATGTGTGATTTGATGAAGACGTCCCACGCAGGGCTCCTAGGGACGTTCGATTAAAGAGAGATAAACCAGCTTGGAAAATGTCCTGGTGGTATCTTGCATCAGACAACCCGGAGACAGGGGAAGGGAGGATGTGGGGAGCTGGGGAGGAAGAGGGCCTCGGCAGAGGGCTCTAAACCTAAGACATGGCTCCTGATGGATATTCACAGCTTAACTCCTCTTTAATCTTGGCCCGAGTGCTATAATAAGCCACTCTTAAGAACTTAATAACTTCTCAGCACCCAATCAATAACAGCTCTAAAAAATCTCTTCCCCATATTTACTTAGTTCTACAGCACTCAGACACTTCAGCTTCTTATTCTTCACAGTCTCTGAAGCGGAATTTACTTCCTTTACAAACAGGGAAGATTGCTGACATATCCACCCAGAAGGTGAGCCATTAAGACATGGGCTTTGATGGGAGCTCGCCATAATGGAAAAGCAAGAAGTTCCAGAGAGATAAATGAGTCGGGGTGTGTGCAATATCTCCAAAACCAACCTAAAACTGACTGTGGTAATTCTCCTATTTCCTACTAATGCAAAACCTCATCCGGATCTTTGGGGGAAATAGGCCAGGATTCACATCTTTACAGGATTCACCTGGGAAATTATCACTATTCTGTTAAGGGACTGGGAGATGAAAACCAAGAGTTCCTCTCTTGGGTGAATGGGTGGAGGCTATTTGCTTTGATTTTTTTTAACCACTCCTCTTGGTGGATATGGGCTTTGGAATCAATAGAATGACAAGTAGAGAAGGAGTGAAGGAGAGAGGAAGCAGGAACCTGAATTCCATTTTGATAGGACTCCATCAAAAGAAGAAATTGATACAAATCCTCTACCCTTACCTCCAGCAAAAGGAGATGTCTTCACTTCAGGTCAAACACTGGTGACCCATTTGCTGCAAACTTCATATAATGCCAGTTTTTCATGCCATTATTTTTTTTTAAATGAGAGGAAATTGAGCATCCTGGCACCAAATTCTCTGGGCAGTAATTCCAACCCAAGAAGAGGTTGCATTCCCTGCCAAGTAAAGATGGAGCTATCTTTTCTTTCTATTTTGACAGAGAAGCAGTCAGCCCATTTAGATCAATTGTGGCTAATTGATTATTCATTGGTTAATTCTACACAATTCAGCACTGCTACCCATTCCATGTGCCTCTGGCAGCTTTACCTCTGAATAGGTAGCTCCAATCCTAGTTGGCACAGGATTAGATAGGAGTTGATGCCGAGGGGGTTGGTGCCAGAAATTACTATTTTCCAGAGAGACTTTGATGACTTTGGGCAGGAAAGTTTACTTTTCTGAGCTCTAGGTATATCATCCATAAAATAAGAAAAGTTGTACCTGCCTGACATAGAGCTACAATGATGATCCCCTGAGATACGCACACATGAAACACATGTTAACTCAATAAATGGTAGCTGTGCTGATGACAGCAATGATGTTGATGCCGATGATGCTAACAATGATGGAAATGACAATAGTGGTGATGATGGTGTTGCTGCTGATGATGATGGTGATGATGATGGTGGTGATGGTGGTGATGATGATAACAATGGTGATGATGATGGTGGTGATCATGACGGTGGTGGTAATAATGGGGATGGTGGTAGTGATGATGATAGTGGTGGTGGTGGTGATAGAAGGATATTGGTGGTGATGGAGGTTATGGTGGTGATGGAGATGACGATGGTGGTGATGATAATGGTGGAGCCGTTGATAGTGATGATGGTGATGATGGTCAGAATGTTAATGATGGAGGTGATGGTGGTGGTGGTAATAATAATGATGGTGGTGGTGATGGTGATGATGGAGGCGATGATAGTGGTGGTCATGATAATGGTGATGGTGATGGAGATGATGGTGGTGATGATGGTGGTGGTCATGATAATGGTGATGGTGATGGTGATGATGGAGGTGATGATGGTGGTGTTGCTGATAATGGTGGTGGAGGTGGTGATGATGATGATTTACTTTTCCTCTGTGGAGTATACTAACATTTATAAAGCAAATGTATTTCACATGGCCTCGTTTCCAAAGCCCTGTAGTTTCAGGTTTAGCCTAACTTTTTAAAATTACATATAGAAATGATAAGCTTGCAAAAGACAGTAAACTTTCCCCAGGCTAAAATCTCTGTTGTGGATATAGAATTGTAACACAGCAAAGTTGCTGGCTCTCAAGGACAGACGTCCCTGAGAGAAGTTTAACCTATTGATTGATATGTTAAGAAAGTTGCTTTATTGTTATGTAAAAATACTGAGGAAACTGCTGTAGGAAAACACAGTATGTGCTAAGAACAAGCTTTTGTTGTTGGATCAACTTAACCTTTTGCAAATTGCATTATGGAATGTGTCACTTTGTTATTCCACTGATGTTACCAGCTTCTATTGTTAAACTATACTTAACCATAACCCCACTTGTGTTCTTTTTCTGTGACTTTCTGGCCTGGAGAATAAATACTGAGAAAGGACCCTAGCTCAGTGTTAATTTCCCAAAGGAGGAATGCCTCTCTCTTGAGGGTTTTGGGAAGTTAACCCCTTCGGGGTGTCTGACTGCTCAGAGGAAATGGGCTTTAAGTAATCCTTTGCACCTCCTTCATCCAGGGTAGAGAAGTGGCAAATCCGTGAGAGGACAAAGAGAGTGTAACACGCCTCAATTTCATCTATTCCTCAGTACCTGATTTTTCAGAATTAAGATTAAAAAACAGACTATTCAGAGAGAGTAATTTAGGGTGTTTTTAGTATAAAGTGAGCTTCATAATTGTGATAAAATATGTCCCCTTCATAAAGCATATATGCTTCCAGAATAATGAAATAATCCCAATGTGGAATCCCTCAGCAGAGGCTGTTATATACCAAGGTGGATGACCCGTATTATCACACAGTTATTAAAGTATCCATTTGTTACTTGTTTAGCCAGGGGGCAGGCCAGAACCTATTAGCACATTGTTTATTAAGCAGCAGGATTTAAAAAGCCAGGCTCACAGCACAGCGGTGGGCTGCCACCATCTCTGCGACTCACCTGTGCCTTTGTGAAGCTTCTCCTTCTGGAGCCAATCTTTATTTGCAAAACAAAAAAACAAAATAATAACTTTCAAGAGTCTCCTTAAAGCCCCCAGATTTCCCTAAAATGGAGCTTGAGATGCTCAGATTGAAATATGGGGGAGTTAGAGAAGTGAAGCATTGACACTCCACACAAAGTAACAATTTTCTTAAGTTAAAAAACAAGGGGCCGAGCCCGTGGCGCACTCGGGAGAGTGCAGCGCTGGGAGTGCAGCAGCGCTCCCACCGTGGGTTTGGATCCTATATAGGGATGACCGGTGCACTCACTGGCTGAGCACGGTGTGGCTGGTCTCAAAAAGGACAAAAATAAATAAATAAATAAAATATATTGATGCCTGTATTAGTTCATTCAGGCTTCTATAACAAAATAACATAAACTGCAAACTTTGTAAACAACAGAAGTTTATTTCTCACAGTTCTGGAAGTGAAAATGTTCAAGGTCAAGGTGCTGGCAGATTTGGTGTTTGGTAAGGGCCCCCTTTCTGGTTAAAAATGGTGCCTTCTCACTGCATCCTCACATGGTGGAAAGGCACCTCTCTGGAAAAAAAAAAAAAAAAAAAAAAAAAAAAAAAAAAAAAAAAAAAAAAAAAAAAAAAAAAAAAAAAAAAAAAAAAAAAAAAAAAAAAAAAAAAAAAAAAACAAAAGCAGCTATTGAAGATGTGGCAAGACAGGCTTCTGTGAGAGTGAAAAAGCTTTCCAGAGGGATGTAAGGCGGGCGGTTCTGATGCAAAACTGATATTATCATTTTAAGGCAAGTACAACCAGCAGCATTACTGTTGGGTCAAACCATACAAAATTACTTCTCTTTCTAAACCTTCATTTCCTTACCTGGAAAAATTGAAACAGATGAACTCAACGCCCTCATAGGTCCCCTGTAGGTATGAAAATTCTACCGTTCTAAGGTTATAAATCCACCTATTGTACAAGTTACTCAGATTTGCACCAAATGCTATGGATTAAAGCCTCAAGAGCTCATCAGAAGAACAGCGTCAAACCTAAGAAGCTGAAAAATACACATGACAGGGTTTGGGATAAACCTGCTTCATAGAGAGGAGCCTTAAGAGGCCTTGCAGGGGACTGGGGGTGGGGGGCATGGATAAACACTGGAGCCAAGATTGAGCCCAGGGAAACAGCCAGACAAACTAAGTCTCCCTTAGAGGAAGCTAAGATTTATTCCGGGTGCATTCCCTGGGGCTGAAGCTCTGAAAATGAGCAGTGTCCAAATCATAATCATCTGGAGCTTTACTATACAATACAGTTTCTCAGGCTCTGCACCCGGTGATTTGATTCCATATATTTGGATGGGACCCAGGAATCTTGCATTTTAGCAAGCATCCAAAAGTAACTACACTGTAGGAAGAAGAGGGGGTGGAAGAGCTCAGGTCAAAGCAGCAATGAGAAAGCTGGAGAGGAACCACTCTGCTCGCCTTCACCATCCCATTGAGGCTGGGGAGAAGGGCCAGCATTCTCAGCAGCTGTGCATGGGAATGTTGACATTCCTTTCTTGCATACCAAATGCCTCGGGGTCACCCCTGGTGCCTCTCTTCCCCTCTCACTGCACCTCCAATCCATCTGTATGTCTTCCTGGTTTGACCCTCAGTACATAACCAGAATCTCCCACTTCTCATCCTCTCTGTTCCCATCACCCTGGTCTGGACCACCGTCATGAATATCCTCCCAGCACCTGGCCTTGCCGCATATGACCTTCTCTTCTCTTGGTGGCCGGGGCATCCTTCATAAAAAGTCAGGTCATGCTTAAGGTCCTTCAATACCTCCCATGTCCCTCACTGGAAATGCCTTACCCGGCCATCTTCCCCCACCACCATTACCTGTCTGGCCTCGACCCTGAGTAAACCCGTCTTCCTTCACCCGCTGCTCCTTCTGCCCAATCCCTCTTGCCTCAGGTGTCCAGAGAACTCACTCCCTTGCCTCTTTACATCCTGGCTAAATACCAGCTCAGTGAGGCTTTGCTGGCCACCCTTTGTAAAACTGCCAACCCCACACCTCAGGGACCCCTATCTCTCCCCTGGTTAGATTTTCCTCCATTACACTGTTTTACAGATGATCACCTCCCTCTGTTCAGAACAATCCTTCTTCCCTGTGGTTGATCTTGACCCCTGGAAGCCATTGGGCAATGCCAGGAAAGATTTTGGTTGTCATCATTGGGGGAGGGGGTGCTCCTGGCATCCAGTGGGTAGAGACCAAGGATGCTGCTAGACGTCCTACAATGCACAGGACAGCTCCCATAACACAAAATTACCCAACTCGAAATGCCAATAGTGCCAAGACTGAGAAACCATGCTGTTGAATATAATATGAATAGGGTCAGGGATTTTTGTCTCTTGTGTTCATTGCTGTGAACCCACTGCCTGGAAGAGTGTCATGAACTTAGAATCTGCTCAATAAATACTGTGGAAAGATGTGAATAAATAAATAAATGACTGGATGTTTCCAAGGAAGTCTGGTAAGCTTCAGAGCCACGTAAGTATGAGCGTCCCTCACCTGATACAGGACGAACTTGACAAAGGGTGGCTTGGGCTCCATGAATTAAGCCATTCTTCTCCCAACGAGTCATTTATTTAAGTTTCCATAGGAAAGGAGCCCTTGCCTGAGATACACTGTAAAGGCTTGTTCTGTGTTGGGAGAGTCCGGCATGTTTTGCTTTGTCATATTGCTAATAGAGAGTAGAAAAGGCTGCCTCCCATGGCCCCAAATAAGAAAGGGTGGAAGTTGAAGATGGAGTACAAAGGGGTGGCAAGGTTTCCATCTCAAGACCATGACTGTACACATGCACGGAATTCCATGGGAGGCAGGGGGAGTGGTCAGGGGGTCTTCACTGAGCAGACATAGTAAACAACCAAAGGAAGGAAACCTCAACTGCAGAGAACCACGAGACAGTATAAAGACAGCTGGACGTCACTTTAACGTTACACTGAGTAGAAAACAAAATGGCAATGCTAAGAATAAAATATCCTTCTAGCTGATCTCTAATTCATCATTCTAGAACTTTTACTCACTGTATTATTTTTCTGAAGATCTCCAACATATTTAATAAGCATAATATATGAAATGCTTTTAATGTTCAGCATTCATTTGTCCACCAGACACTAATCTGACCCGACCAGTTATTAAGCACTCAGAATGGTCAAATGGTTGGCATTTATTGAAAGCTTGCTGGGGGACCAGGCACTATTCTAAGGACCTGATGTGTACTAACTCATGTTTAAACCTCAAGACAATCCTAGAAGGTTGGTATGATTATTACCTTCATCTTACGAGGAGGTTCAGGGCACACAGCCCGGAAGTAACAACATCAGGATTTAAACCCAGACCTTCTGGCTCGAACCCACTATGTGTGCTATACGCAAACCCAGCTGTGCATGAACTTTTCTGTTAGAAGAAATAAAGAAAACAGGTAGAGGAATAATCAACAATAAAGGCATCCCGATGCTTGGTCACACTGCTTGTCAGGTGAAGAAGACACACTCAGGTTGTGGCTGTGTGTTGTGTTTCCATATCTCATAAAATGCTCTTCTGTAAATGTCACCACATGTGGGTGCTATGAAAAGGCTGATCAAGTTTAAACCCTACTCCTAATGTGGAAATTTCCACTGAACTGCTGAGAACCTAGCTCTATGGGTTTTTAATCTTTACGATGTCTGCAATATGACTGACATTATGTCGTGTTCTTTCACTAGAATCCTCAGATATAAGAGACAGAACAGGATGAACCCTGTTCTATCCAAACTATCCAAACAGAAAGACCCAGGTCAAGAACAGAAGAGGAGAAAAAGTAACCCTTATTTCTCATCCCCATGGCAGGAGGTCCATGAGAAAGATCGCATAGAAAGGTCGTGAAGAAGGGATAAAGGGAATTCATTACTTGAATACCTGACTTGCTCTGTCATGCTGAGTGACTAAGAGATATGGCTTTGGAGTAAGACAGACTCCTGGCCCCACCATTTAATTGATTTAGAGAGTTTATTTTATCTCTCTAAGTCTCAGTTTCCCCATATGTGAAATAGGAATGGTAAGTATGCACCTCATGGAGCTGTTCTGAGAATTCAATGACATGATGAACCTAAGTTCCTAGCACAGTGGCCAGAATACAGAGAGTCCTCAAAAAATATTCATTGTTATCATTAATCCTTACCAAAAGTTTCTGAAGAGAGCATCATTCACTCCATTTTATAGAGAAGTAATCACAGAATCAGCCAATGTAAGTGACTTGCTCAAGCGAGAGAAATCAAAACCAGGTTTCCAATTTATCTTTTTTCCAAAGCCCATTTGCTAACTCCTAGGATGCCCACACTGGAGACAGTCGATCCTTCAGAGACATTCTACCTACCTTGACCGATGCCTGGAATCCAGGAGAGAGGTTTCAACCCCTCATCAGGACACATAGAGAATAGGTGCCATGACTTTCCAGACCAGATTGAGTTATTAAGTAAAATGAGTGAAAAAACGAACATCTTCAGAACTGAATTCAAAACATGGGTTCGTAAGGCCATCATCAAGCAAAGTGGAGGACACAAGAAGAATGTGGATGAAGGAGAAAGTCCAGGAGAGAGACACTCGTACTGGTGGTGGGCGGAGAAGGAACTGCAGGAAAACGGGGAATTTATCCAAATGATGCCAGCTCATTCCTGAGGACACAAGCAGATGGACAAAGTGATGACCCTAACTCACCCTCACATCGCTACTGCCTAACTCTCAAATTGTAAACCATCATGCACTTACCTTCATAACCTTTAAGTTCCTACCTGCACCATCTCTACCAACATTGACAATGACTTTACCTAAAAATACAGGAAGAGGTGAAATAGAAGGGGCGTTGACAGAACTGATTACGAATCATATGACATTCCACCAGACATTCACCAAGGAGAGAAGTTCAGGGAGGAAAGAGGAAAACGTGTCCCAAGGAGGTCTTGGGCTTTGAGTGAGGCAAGATATCAGAGAGAAAAATCCTCATGGGCAAAGGCGAGGAGGTAGGACCATGCTGTGTGTTCTGAGAATGGAGCGCCTAGCCTGGTGTGCTGCAACCCGAAGTGGGGGTGGCAGGGATTCGAGGAAACAAAGGGCACAGGGAAGTCTGGCTATATTTAAGTGCAATGCTGAGGACTTTAGATTTCATATTCAGCAATGGGGAGTCGGTGAAGGTTTGTGAGCTAGAGAATGATGGAACCATATCTGTGTTCTGGTAAAAGTGAACCATCGGGTGTTGGTGACAGCTTGTAGAGCAGATCAGTTAGGAGTGTTCATGGTGGAATTAAAAAGGATGTGGGTTCTAATCCCAACCCCTCCCCCTCCCTAGTTGTGTGACCTTGAGCAAGTCACTTAGCTTCTCTAGGACTCAGTTTCCTCAAGCATAAGACCCTAATTAAGAAGAGAGATATGAGGATTAACTAAGATTATGGACATGATGTGCTTGGCGAGACGCCTGGCACATTGACCTCAATTATTATAGGTGATGGTGAACATGATGATGGTGACAGTGGTGACAATGTTGTTGATGGTGATGATCATGGTGGTGATGATAATGATTTCATTGAAACATAGTAGAACCCTTCCATCTGGGAGTTTTTTTCCTGTTAACCTGAATGTTCCACTGCTGTGGTTTAAGTGGGCTTCTCCTCCATCCATAGACATAGAAAATCAGCCCCATCCTTTAGATTTAGTACTAGATCCCCTAGTACTGAAGACTTGCACCACCGATGCCTCACTGTGTGACCTTCTGGATGCCTCATTTCTACTACCTGCAAAGTGGAGGTCACAGTGCTATCTTCCTACCTCCTGCAGAGGTTGTAGTGATTAAATGAGTTAGTTCTTGTTATGCACCTAGAAAACCGTTTGGCACATTGTAAAGGCTTTACACATGTGAGCTATTAACCGATGCTCAGCACTTAATCCAGCAAACGTGATATAACACACAACTACTCCCAAGTGATGCAGCTCTGGACCACATGTGCCCAGTATCCAAAGGGCATGGGATGCAGGATGCAGCCAGATACCCCATCTTCTTCTCCTGGGTACAGGCTCCATCTTGTTTCCCCCAGTTGCTCACAAGCCCTTTCTGTTCCAAAAAAGCCAATCCATCCAAGGATCTTGGTTTGGCATTTCCATTCCCACTAATTGTGAGGCTCATCATCTAAGGCAGAAAACCAAATGTCTTTTGCTGGTTGGAGTGAAAATGAGAGCAGAAATGTGTTAGAGTATTAGGACTCCCAGCCAGTGAAGCCACTTCACCCTGATGAATTGCGACACATGGAAATCAATCCGGGTCACTTAGGAGAATGACTTGGTATTTGGTGTCCAGACGAATCACGGCTAATTTATTATGGGCTATTTGATTAAATACACAAGGAGGGAGAGAGTCGATGCTGAGTGTCTGTGGGTAAATCGTCTTTCAACTCATTTGTGAGTGTCTAACACTCAACAAAAAATAAACCATTTCAAAGCATTCTAGAACTACCCAGGCAGTTTATCCATTTTGTGGTCGAGTTTTTGTTTTTGGTTTTTTTATTCTTGCTTTTCTGCAATCTCCGGGAAATGGGGCAAGTTACAAGAAAAAATCAGCCAATATCAGGAAATCAGCCAAAACCAAAATATAACATCCAGAGAGAGTGGGTACTACACAATAAACTCCATCCCCCAAATCTTTATTTTTAACCACTTTATCTAAAGTCAATTCCATCCCACACCTCGCATTTAATATTCTTTACATACCATGACAACATTTGCAAATAGAAATGTATTTGTTTGGTTATGTGTCTTTTGCTGTCTTCCTGATGTGTAGAATGCAACTGGAAGGCTGACAAAAACCAGTCCAAATATGTTAACACATTAACCCTCAGTACAAAAACAGAGTACCTGCGGAGGAAGAGGACCAGGTTTGGCTGGATTAAGACCCCCACCCTCAGGAGGCTCTCCTATTTCTCATTTCCACATGAAACTAGTAGACTGGCCATCAGGAAATATCTCAGGAGGTGGGCCAATGGGCTCAGTTGGTTAGAGTATAGTGTTATAACACCAAGGTCAAGTGTTCAGATCCCAGTACTGGCCAGTTGCCAACAAAAGAAAGAAAATGTTTCAGGATGGCTACAGAGGAGATTCCAGGCAGCTTATACTCAACCATCTTCAAAGGTTGTCATAAAGGAGGAAAAACAACTTGCAAATTCTAATGCAGAGTGTTTTATACACACACACACACACACCAGTTTTCCTTCCGAATTTCAGAATATCATGGAGGTAGCTTAGTAAAAGACAGGGAAGAGGTAGTACTGTTTGTTCTGAACCCTGGTTATTTGATGATCCATGCCATTTTTTCCATTCAGCGTCTCCCTGAGGTCGCAGCCATGGTAATAAACGCAGGTGTTCCCATTTTCCTGACATCAACACTGTGTCCTGCTTGCTGGTGATGGGCAGAGAGTGGTTGCCCCTGCTCTCACTGAACAACGTCTGTGTGTCCAGGACTCTCAAGTGCCATCCCTCATCCTGCAGAAAGTAGAACACCAACCCACATAAGAAACCGGCTGTGGCTGTCAGGCCGTGGTCTGATCCAGTGGCATCTCACCAGTGGAACACATGTCTCCAATTCCTCTTGCAGGAGGTGAGATGCCTGACCAGAATGGCTGTGCATCAGCTAGAGAAGTGGGAACACTGGGATTGATTCCCAGAAAGCTTGACCCTCCTGCCCTTTGTCCAATACGTACAGCTTTCCTCTTACAACAAGTCTTGTGGTTGTAAATAGTAACTCTGTTCTTTAAGTGACAGGCAGTTGGGATTAACACCTTTTGCTTTTGGCAAACCCAAAAATTGCCTCCCATGATAGAGAAGGGAGTGAACAAACCTAATATTCGAATAAGAACTCATTTCCTCAACAGCCAGGAAGAAACAGAAAAGAAAGCTCATCCCATCAGATAACAATATTTCTGTATCCCCAAGAACACACATAGGCATGTTATACTAATAAAATCTATTATCATTTCTTATCAGACCAAAAAGAAAACAAATAAGATAATTTAAGAAGGGAGGCAGAAGGACAAATTCAGTAGGAGGAAACAAAAATTTAATTCCAGGGAGAAGACATCCTCAAGTGGCAGAAGGTGACACTGTGGGGAAGCAACTCTCTTCTGTGTTATTTTTAACAACTACACATTGAGTACTTGGAGTGGAGGTAAAACTGATGTGGTTCCTAACCACACCTAGCTCATAGACTAGTTAGTGTCCGTGACAGACAGAAAGCATAAACAAATAAATTGTGGGAAGAGACAGAAAGCAGATGGGTGGTTGCCAGGAGCTGGGGAGGGAATATAAACAGGAAGTGACTGCTAAAAGGTACAAGATTTCTTTTGGGGGTGATGAAGATGTTCTGAAATCAATTATGGTGATGACTGCACAACTCTGCAAATGTACTAGAAACCACCAAATTTTACCCTTTAAATGAGTAAATTGTATGGGATGTGAATTACATCTCAATAAAGTTGTGATTTAAAAAACAGCCACCACAATGACAAAGCTATAGGACAGAGAGGCACTGACACCAGAGGCAGGTGGAGGTGGCCAGCTATCTGCTGGACCCACTGTCTTACCCCAGAACATTATGGAGGGCTCCCCAGCACTTACAAGATCAAGGAACCCCATTTTCTGCCCTGGAAAAGTGCAGCCAGCGGTGTGTAACCCTCCGATCCCCCAACCAACCCCTGATATTTTCCCGTCTTCCCCTGGCCCTCCCCCTTCCTCTCCTCCTGATCCTGAATGATTGCTCCAGACCCTCGTGGTTGTCTCACAGCAGCCCTGACACCAAAATCTACCATCAGAGCCACGCTCTAATGCTTAACCCACGGTGACGAGACCAAGAGATCATTTCACAGAATCCTGACTCTGGCAGTTCCAATATCTGGGAAAAGGCAGCTTTCTCAGGCCACTGTCTGACTTCTAAGTAGAATTGCTAGAGGCTCCAAGTCCTACTTGACATATCACTGCAGACCTCCAATTACCACGCTTTGCCACGGATGGTGTCCTCGGAAATAAACTTGGATGGAGCAGAAATAAATCTGTTCTATCAAATCTTTCTTCTTCCTGAATGATGAGAGGTCATTCTAACCTTGCCATGAGTGCAGGAAGAACTTTTCCTTTGAGCTAGAGACAAAATGAGCACGGGAACTTCAAAGCTTCTCACCCTGGAAATAAAAGATAGCTGAGAAAAGACAATCTTCCCTGTGTCCTCGCACCCACAGTCCCATGTTGGATGAGTGAGTAAATTAACTAATGAATGAACAGATAATAGGTGAAATGAGGTCCTGGAAAGAATAATATTGAGTGGATTCAGTTTCTCAATGGATGTGATGCATTTGAAAGAAAAATTCTCATTAATTCCAGGGTCACAACCCTAAAATTAAGTTATAAAAGAAACCAAGACCATGGCTTTTAAGTAATTTCTACTAAAACATATTTGAGGATAGAACAAGTGACCTCAAATCTGCTAACATACGAAATGAAGGGGCAGATTGTTCAGTAGAGAGGACTGGGGGCCCTCTTAGGGATGAGAGAGGGCAAAGAGTGTTAAGGCATATTATTGGTAATAAAAATCATACAAAGGTCTAATATTAAAATAGAATTGTAAATGCATCCAAAATCTTATATTATCACCCTTTCCCTGGTGTCTGATGTGGCCTGACATTTGCATAATTGATTTTTTTGTACTTTTTCTTCCCAACTAATTAAGTTAGAACACCTCTGTCAAACAGATCTGCTTCCAGAAATTTCTATAAGGCAGGAAAGGAGGAGAATGTCTTTTTCCAACTATCTGGTATTTTTGAGTTTGTAAAGAAAAAAAAGTAAGTGAAGCAACAGGTCCCCTTTTTACCCAAGTCTGTTTTCACCTAATAATAACTATCTGAACAAGGACCTACCTAGAATTAGGATAAAAAGTAGAATAAGAACAGATAAAAATTTCTATTGGTTAGAAAAGAAGAAGAAAAAAATTTTGAGTTTTAACCATGGGCCATAGAGGAGTCTGTTCCTATTTCCTGGGAATATTAATGTGTAAAATCCCCCATACCCAGGACTAAAGATCTAGCAAACCATCTACATTCTCCACCCTTCCTGCCCTAAGGATGAGAACAGTTACAGTGTTGTATTGGGAGCAAGACAGAAATGATGAAAGGGATTTGGGAATTTACAAGCCCTGAAATTATAATAAAATCTTTATGAAATTTCCTTTCTTTGCATGAGGTTTAGTCCTGGCATTACCCATTTCCCTGCTACAGGGATTTGCCAGGTAACCAGTGAAATCTCCTGCTATCTTCTAGCCAAAACGCGTCTGTATCACAATGCATGTTACAGTAGGATCTGGGCACCATGGTTGCCATTATAGATAGAGCAACTATGAGGACTGGCTGACAGTGTTAAATGCCACAGGAAGACAGGGAAGATAAGGACTAGAAAGTCTCTGTCAGGTTCAGCAGCATAAAGTTCAAGATTCTTGCCCAGAGAAGTCCATTGGCAGATTCAAGAGTCAAACTGTGGAAGGTTGAGAAAAAAGAAGACACAAGTATAGACTACTCTTGAGATGTTTGAATAGAAATGTGAGAAGAGAGGCAAAAGGTGAAAAATCACTTATTCAGTAAATATTTATTGCATATCCACCAAGTACAGGCACTGTGTTAGGCCTGGTAGGGGTGATTCTAAGATTCAGATATATGCAGGAATCCAGGATCCCTGCCCTCCTGGAACTTAGAGTCTATAGAGAAATAAAACAAGTAAGTGGGAAATTGTAAGGACCTGTGATAACACAAAAGTAGTGGGAGAACCCATCCCAAACTTGGAAAGTCCTGAGGGGAGTGACTGAGTGCTTTGTGGAGGAAGCAGCCTATGATCTAGAAGTTTAAGGATGTGTTGGAGTTAGCAGTCAAAGTGTGCACCAGAAAAGAGAAAGACCATCTGGCAAATGAAACCACATGTGCAAGTACCAAGAAAAAAGAGAAGGAATTTCTTCTTTAGATAGTAAATATGTATTGGCCATTTGCATAGCACTGTTTTCCTCTCTTGTATCAAGACAGAAAAGAGTCCTGATGAGATAGGAGGGGCTCATTTTCGCTGGGGTTGGGCTTCAGGCCACTCCCCTAGGACTTAAGCCCCTCCTCTGAGTCTTGAGCTATGGCTGCTTCTTGTACCTATTTTCAGCACCAGCACGTGGAGACTGAGACTGCAGGAGGCAGATTTATGTAATTTCAGTGGCTGAGCATGCTCAGTAGAAAGGAGTTTATCCTATGAATGACCTTCCAGTGGAGGCGCTAGACAGCATCAAGCATATTTTAAGTGCATTCGGTGGAATGTGACCAATGAGCATGCTCCAAAGAGACCAGCTGAGCATGTGCAAGGCTATGTTATATAACGTGTTATATAACAGGGAACTTAGAAACCACCCCTTAGTTGAATATTCATTGGATAGCATGAATATGTATAGGTAGCCAGACTATAACAGTAAAATCCAGGAAGAAGGAAGGGCTGCTGCTCACTGTCTCTGGAGCCAGCCCACACTGTCTGTGGCGTGTATTTCTCACTTTTTGTGTCAGACCTGTGTTTTAGCAGGCTGCTGCTCACTCTCTCAAGCCAGCCCACACTTCGTTGGTGAAGCGTGTATTTCTTACATTTGTATTAAATTTGCTGTGGCTGCCACTCACTCTCTGGAGCCAGCCTGCACTTTCCCTGTAAAGTGTGTATTTCTTATTCTTTATATTACACCTGTTTTTTGTTTTCTTCTCTGACTCTGGTCTTAAATTCTTTCCTGTGGTGGAGTCAAGAACCTGGTAGAGGATGGGCTGGGTTGAGGCCAGCCATCTGACCTCCCCAGACCCTCACTTCTGGTAACATTAAATTCACTAGTTTTTCACTTTAGTCAGGAAGACACAGAAAAAAAAAAAAAAAAAAAAAAAAAAAGATCATCCAGATAAAAATAGATCCTGTTAAGAAAGTCACAGGGCAGAGCCATGGGGGACAGGGGAAGGATTTAAGGAAGAGCATTAAGAAAAAGATGCTAGGATGGAGAAGTAGGAGGGCCACCCTATGCAAGTCCTGGAAGCAGGACTTAGAACTAGACTAATGCTAAAGGCAAACGAGGAGGGGATTTGTCACTGGAGAGTTTTTAAGGTTGCACAAGACAGCATGACCAGTAGCAAGAAAGACATTTGGGGAATTTACTTATATTCCAAGGGGGGAAATGGAGACAACTGATACAGCAACTCCCAGGAGAAGAGTGGAATCCAGGTCCAGGTGCAGGGACCCCTTAGAATAGGGGACCAGGCCAGCTTCCAGGAAGGAGGTGTGGACCATGCTCCTTGACCCATGTGGCCAAGCTCCAACCCAGACCAGGCTTCTCACAGGTATGGGTTTCATTTACCTGTAGAAACACCGTGGTCTTTTTTTTCTTGTTTTAAGAATACATAAATAAGTCCACTTCTTGATTTATCATCCCATCAGTTGCTATATTTCAGATTTGGGGATCGTAACCACACCAGATTACAAAAGGAATGGCTTCTAAATCAAAGTTTACTATGGCTCTTAAGATGTACCTAATAGACTTTATAGATCAAAAAATGTACAAACCATGCATAAACAAGCCAAGAACCAGAATAGTGTGTGTGCCATTTACCCTGCTGAGTGGCAAGATCCCTCACCCAGTTTTCTTTGTGCATGATTTTTCTGGCAAGGTCATCTCCCAGCTACATGAACCCCACATGAACCTCCTGTGCCACTCTGGAGGAGCAAGAGAAAGAATGAGCATGTATAAGAAGTTTGGATTTCCTCAGGGAAACCCAGTGACCAATCACCAGCCCTGTTCTGGGCTTCTGTGAGCATAACCGCTATGGTTTCGAGGTATTTCACAAAGTTTGATGAGTCCTGGATCATGCCCTTCAGACCTACCTGGCATGCTTCATATACCTGGGCCCACAACTTATGAATTCCAAATCTGAGGGGTAGGCCCACAGACTATGCATTTTATCAAGTTCTCCAGGTGTCTCATATACTGATGCTTGAGAACTCCTCTCTGAAGTTCCAACACTTTTGTACTCTCTTTATTGCACTTTGAGTGAGTCCAAATTACATACCTTGATATGAACTGGGGGCTGTAGCTGGAGAGCAACAAGGACAGATCCTTTGCACTGGGAGGGGGCTGATGGTCTCAGAGTCCCACCCCACACAAGTCTGAGATGATGGCAGTAACAAGAGCCATGGAGCTTGCCCAAGACAGAGTCTGTTCCCATGTTTAGAATCCCATCATTAAAGGAAGGAAAGGGATCAATTGTGATAGTCCACTTTGCATCAGACCCTTTGTAAATATCTTAGGAGATTCTCTGGTCATGACAATAGTTTACAAAGGCTGCAGGTCTTCAAAGCTTTCTTAGAACTAGACTGCGATGCCTTAGGGCCTTTGCACGTGCTTTCCCATCTCTTTCTCCTGCATGTGACACGTCTGCCTCCTTCTCGTGCTGTGGTTCTCAACTAAAAGTTTCCTATTAGAGTGGCCACCCAGTCCCCCATCAGCTGCACCCCTCCTATTACTCTTCAGTAGCATGTTGCTTGATTCTTCATACTATGTATCATGATGCGCAATTACTCAATGTTTTGTTGCCTGGTTTATTATCTATCTGTAAGCTTTATGAGACCACATAAGGTCCATTTGCTTTACCTGCCATTGTACCTCTCACATCTGTGCCTTGTAAAGTGCCAGAGAGTAGAGATTCAAAAATCTTTTAGAACATTTCAAAAATTCAAATCAATTGGGGGAAATTCTAGCCTAAACATAGCTTAAGTTTCTTGCCTGCAGGAATCCTTACAGCCTTTAAAACAGGTATATAATTTGTATATCAACAGGAGGGGCATAAATATAGCATGTGGTGCTTCTCAAACTTATCTGGCCACAGAAAACTTCTTTTTCTCATGGCATCTTTCCCTCCTTGGCACAACTTGTGCATCTAATGTCCCAAGGAGCACTCTTTGGGAAACATTGCTATAAAGATGACCAGGAAGTGAGGTGCTTGAGGGTGGATGAACAACATGTAGTCCCTGGTACTCCCAAGGTGGACAGAGCTGGCTTCCCTTTTGGGAACCACCTGAAGTGGGCACCACCAACCCAGTGAACATCTCCCTCAAACATGCAGGCAGCTAGCTGTCCTGGAGAGCTGTCCCTTCCTACTTATCAACAAGCAGAGAACTTTTTTTTTAAGTTTTAGAAAAGAAGGTTAAAAAAAGATAAATACTTTCCCATTCTCTGAACTAATGTCAAATGATCTGGAAACGTTGCCTCTGGGAGCTCAAGCCATAGAACAAAGTAGCATTTCATCTTCCTCATCTGACAGCTCAATTTCAGCAGCTACCAGGGAGGGGGGCAAGCCCCCACAGAGCCAATCACGAATGTCACCGTTAACACTGAGATCCCTTTGATAACACTCTCTGTAGATGGTGGCTTGGAATTATTCTGTAGGCAAAGCAAAGCCTGAATTAATATGACCAGGATCCCTCTGCAGACTCTACCTACATATCCACAAGAGGAAAATATGTTCTTTAACTAACATATGTGTGTGTTCACATTTCCTCAATATAAATTCGATCATGCTGACTTAGGCATAATTCACAATAGTAAAATAGGGGAAGTGGGTCTTTCTAACAGACCTGTCCACGCTGAGTCAAAACTTCCCTCTCTCCCTCCTCAACACTCACTTCAACAGAGCTACAACTAGGAGCCTGCCCCATAGCACTAAAAAGGTGCAAAGGTTTAAAATAATTTTATTGTAAAAATGCAAGACCATCCTATTTATAATTTATTTAAGGCCCTTCCTCCAACATAGGCTTCAAGCTATGGGGATGAGCTTGCCCTGGCCCTAACCAGCCCCCTTGGCAGCAGAAGAGGGGATAGAATGAGCAACACAGGAGAAAGAAGCCTGTCTGCCCAGGGATCCCACTGTGAATATGGGGCGGGGGAGTGGTCCTCAATCCCATCCTACATGTGTACTTCCACTAATTTGGGCTGATTTCATGCTACTTGTCCCACTGCAGATATTTATTACCAAGTATGCCCAAGTTGTAAGAAATGACCCCAGATAATACCTCTGGCTTCAGGAGACTCTTCTATACATCCTGTTTGTTCACTCCAGCATCACCTAAGCCAATACTTAGCTAAACTATAAACCACCATCTCCTGCAACCTACATTCTGAGGGATAGATATATACAAACTTTGGGGATGAGAAAGAGCCATAAAATATCAGATCCAGAATAATTGCAGAGGTATACTTTTTTCTTCATTCATCCATCCTTCCACGCATCCAGCGCAGCATTGTGCTGCATACTATTCTACATAAGACCCATGTTCACCAGTTTACCCACCTCCCTGAGGTCCTGGGATTACAAATTGGACACATTATTTTATCAGCAGCATCAGAAGAGATGTTACTGGCCTCAAGCAAAGTCCACCTCATGGACAACTTATCCTAAGGCAAGCCCAACCCCCAGAGAGATCAACACAAATATGCAACAAGCTCCAGACCTGGAGTAACTTTTGATGTCTCTTCTGCTAATTCTGTTCTATCCATTGAACTGAAGCCACCCACATGCATAATGGAAGTGGCTAGACCCAGGCCAAAGGACTCGCTGCCCTGTACCCAGAGCTTTAGAGAGTCCCACATGTCACAACACACACAAAAGAATGTATTTATTCAAGGAAATGTGAGTACTTCTATCTTTGGAGATTTGGCTATCAGGCTGATGCAGCACTATCTGTGAGCACAAACATTCACTTTTATGAGAAACACCATTCAACTAGGCTCTGCACCCTGTCCTTGAAACAAGAGGTGGTCACTTCCAAATGCCCTCAAGGTCAGTGGGTTATGCCACTGCCTGTGATTTTGCAGATAACCACTAAGAAAGTGGAAAGAATTTGAATCAGAAAAAAAGACAAAAAAATTAATTGATTTGTCAAATCCATCATTCAGCTTCTCTTTGTCTTCCAAGTCATGATTCCTGAGATGTTTGTTAATATAGCATTTGGTACCTGGGTACGTGTTGCAATACTCATTAATTCATTATTCTTAAATTTGTGTATCAATAGGGTTAGACAAGTAAGCATGAAACAGGATACTGATTCTTTGTCTTCTAGATGAGCATCAAGTGCTAAAATGATGAATAGTTTTATTATAAAAATATGTAATAATACTCAATTAAAGTTGCTAAAATAAAGCAAAATGGTCAGCTTTAGTAAAATGTTATATAACTTTTGATATGATCTGTATTTTCTCATTTAATTTTAATAGATAATTTTGAATATTTTATAGCAACTACTTTTTAAAATATAGGAAAATAATCTTAATTTTTTGTTTTCAAAATGTATAAACTTACATTATTACAGAAGCATATGCCAGTTTTACAGCATTTGCATATAATCACATTTTAGGTTTTATTCCTTTAGTTCATTGCTGTCAATAGAATATACAGTGTAAGAAAATATTGATTATAATAAGGCATGTCTTTCATTTGCCAATTACCCAAATAGATTCAAACTGAGGAGCTCCAGTTTACCTCATTGCACCCATCAAGATCACAAAACATTACCTGCAGTGCCTACAGGCCCACCCAGGATCACCCCCTCCAGACAAAGAGGAATAGGGCTCCCAGGCACTTCTTCCAAGAACTCAAGAGCTTGCCCACATCCTCAACAATCCAACACAATGTCATTAACATCAGCAAAGAATAACTAAGTGCCCCAGTGCCTAGGCCATGGAGGCACTCACATGCAACTCCAACACTGAATACAGATGAACCCACATGGAGATTACATTAATGCATCTACCCAGAACCAATACTAAAAGACCCCACTCAACAGCCAATAAAAAACACATCTACAAGAGGAAGTCTCTGTCCTCAAAGCCCACTCCAGAGTAATAGAAGAAGCAACTGTTTTACCATCAATGTGGAGAAAAAGCAAATATGAAAAAATAAGAAAATATGACACCATCAAAGGAATACAATAATCCTCAAGTACAAGATCCCATAGAACAAGAAACCTTTTAAATGGCTGAAAAGGAATTCTGAGCAACAATCTTAAGGAAAATCAATGAGATAAAAGAAAACTTAGACAACACAATGAAATGAGAAAAAAAAAGTATCCAGGATATGAAGGAGGAAATTTACACAGATTAATATCTTGAAAAAGAGTGTACCAGAACTCGTGGAACTCAAGGATTCATTCAGTGAAATAAAAAAACACAACCAAGAGCTTAAGTAGCAAGTTAGAGCAAGCAGAAGAAAAAATTTCTGATCTTGAAGATGGTCTTTTTGAAAATAACCCAAGTGGACAAAAAAAAAGAAGAAAAAATATTTTTAAAAATGAATAAGGAGGGCCAGCCCATGGCTCACTCGGTAGAGTGCAGTGCTGATAACACCAAGGCTGCGGGTTCGGATCCTATATAGGGATGGCCGGTTTGCTCACTGGCTGAGCGTGGTGCTGACAACACCAAGCCAAGGGTTGAGATCCCCTTACCGGTCATCTTTTTAAAAAAAAAAAAATGAATAAGGGCTGGCCTGGTGGCGCACTCAGTAGAGTGCGGCAGCGCTTGGGAGCGCGGCAGCGCTCCCGCCGAGGGTTCGGATCCCATGTAGAGACCGGTCCGCTCACTGGTTGAGCGTGGCGTGGGCGCGGTCACAAAAAAAGACAAAAAGGAAAATAAAAAAGAATAAAATCTGAGAGCTAGAACACACCCTTAAGCACACAAACATCTGAATCATGGGTGTTCCAGAAGGGAAGGAGAAAGGAAAAGCTATTGAAAATCTATTTAATGAAATAATAAGAGAAAATGTCCCAGGTATGGGAAGAGACATGGACCTTGAGATCCAGGAAGTTCAAAGATCACCAAACAGATTCAGTCTGAAAATGTCCTCTCTAAGACACAAAGAGAGGACAAACTGGCAAAGCTCAAAGACAAAAAGAGAATCTTAAAAACAGCAAGACAAAGGCACCAAGTTAGCAATAAGGGAGCTCCCATCAGACTAACAGCAGACTTCTCAACAGAAACTCTACAGGCAGGAAGAGAATGGGATGACATATTCAAAATACTAAAAGAAAATAACTGCCAGCCAAGAACACTATACCCAAGAAGACTACCCTTCAGGAAAAAGGGATAAATAGTATATCTCCCAGAGAAACAAAAACTGCAGGAGTTCACCACTACACCACCAGCCCTACAAGAGATCCTCAAGGGAGTCCTGCATCTGGAATCCAAAAATGATAATCACTACCATGAATACACAAGAAAGAAAAAAATCTACTGGTAGAACAAAAATGGAAATGAGAAAGAGAAACAAACTACATATCACCACCACAAAAAACCAACAAACACTGAAGATGAACAATAAAAGGGAAGAAAGGAACAAAAGATACTTTAAAAATCCAAATGAAACTCAATAAAATGCCAAGAGTAAGACAAATACCTTTCAATAACAACCCTAAACATACATAGATTAAATTCCCCACTGAGAAGACACAGACCAAACAATTGGATTCAAAAGCTAGACCAACTATATGCTGTTTTCCACAGACTTGCCTCACCTGTAAAGACGCACAGAGTATACCACACAAATGGAAACCAAAACTAAGCAGGAGTAGCTATTTGTATATCAGAAAAAAATAGACTTTAAACCAAAAACTACAAAAAGACACAAAGAAGGCCATTATATAATGATAAAAGGGACCTACATAGCAAGAAGACATAACAATCATAAATATATATGCACTCAACTTTGGACCCAGATATATAAAGCAAACACTATTAGACAATAAAAAAAAAAAAGAGATAAATCCTAATATGATAATAGCTAGGAACCTGAGTACTCCTATCTCAGCACTGGAAAGATCTTCTAGGCAACAAATCAACAGAGAAACACATGATTTAAACTGTACTTTATACCAATTGGACCTGGCAGATATCTACAGAACATTTCATCCAACAACTACAGAATATACATTCTTCTCATCAGTCTTCTCATGGAACATTCTCCAGGAGAGACCACATATTAGGTAACAGATCAAGTCTCAACAAATTTTTAAAACCTGAAGTCATTTCAAGTATCTTTTCAGACCACAATGGATTAAAACTAGAAATCAATAACAATCAAAACTCAGGAAACTATACAAACACATGGAAATTAAACAACATAGGTCCTGAACATCCTATGGGTCCCAGAAGAAATTAAACAGGAAATAAAAATTTCTTGAAAGTAATGAGAGCAAAGACACATCATACCAAACCTGTGGGATACTGCAGAAGCAGTACTAAGATGGAAGCTCATTGCTGTAAACACTTACATCAAAAGAACTGAATGATTTCAAGTAAACAGCCTAATGCTACACATCAAAGAACTAGAAAAATAAGAACAATCCAATCCCAAAATTAGTAGATGAAAAGAAATAATATCAAGTCAGAAGTAAATAAAATAGAGACCTAAAAAAAAGAACACAAAATATCAATTAAACAAAAAGCTGGTTTTGTCAGATCACATCAAAGAACTAGAAAAATAAGAACAATCCAATCCCAAAATTAGTAGATGAAAAGAAATAATATCAAGTCAGAAGTAAATAAAATAGAGACCTAAAAAAAAGAACACAAAATATCAATTAAACAAAAAGCTGGTTTTGTCAGATATAAACAAAATAGACAAACCATTAGCTAGGCTAACTAAAAAAAGAAGAGAGAAGACCCAAATAACAAAAATCAAAAATAAAAAAGGAGACATTACAACTGACACCAAGAATATGCAAAGAATCATTACAAGCTATTATAAACAACTTTACATCAACAAAGTTGAAAACCTGGAGGAAAAAGATAAATTTCTGGACAAGTACAAACTACCAAGAAGCAATAGAAAACCTGAATATATCAGTAACAGAGAGATTAGAGCAGTAATCTGCAGTATCCCAGGACTCATCCAGTCCAGGACTGGATGGCTTTACTGCTGAATTCTACCAATCCTTTAAAGAGAAATTAATACCAATTCTCTTCAAACTCATTTTATAAGGCCAGCATCACACTGACACCAATACCAGACAAAAATACAACAAAATAAAAGGAAAACTACAGGCCAATATCTAAGATGAACATACACATAAAAATCTTCAATAAAATATAACCAAAAAGAATGCAGCAACATATCAAAAAAATTATACACCATGATCAAGTGGGATTCATCCCAGAGATTCAAGGATGGTTCAACATATGTAAGTCAATAAATGTGAAACACCACATCAACAAAATTAAGGACAAAAACCATAGGTTTATCTCAATAGATGCAGAAAAAGCATTTGATAAAATTCAATATCCCTTTATAATAAAGACTCTCGGCATATTGGGCATAGAAGGAAAGTATCTCAACACAATAAAACCCATATACAACAAACCCACCACCAATATCAACCTGAATGGGTGAAAGTGGAAAGCTTTTCCCTTAAGAACAGGAACAAGACAAGGATGCCCAATCTCACCACTCCAGTTTAACATAGTGTTGGAAGTACTAGCCAGAGCAATCAGGCAAGCTAAAGAAATAAAGGTCATCCAGATTGGATAAGATGAAGTCAAACTGTCCCTGTTTGCAGATGTCATTATCTTAAACATTGAAAAACCTAAAGATTCTACCAAAAATCTCTTAGGGCTCATAAACAATTTCAGTAAGGTTGCAGGATACAAAATCAATGTGCAAAGATCAACAAAGAACTAGCAGGAAAAATTCAAGAAAGCTAGCCCACTTACAACAGTCACCCAAAAAATAAAATACCTACAAATCAATTTAACCAAGGAAGTGAAAGATCTTTACAAGGAGAACTACAAATCACTCCTGAAAGAATTTAAAGAAGACACAAAAAGATTGATAAACATTCCATGCTCTTGAATTGGAAGAACTAACATTGTGAAAATGTCTATACTACCCAAAGCAATCTATAGGCCCAATGCAATCCCCATCAAAATACCAACGACATTCTTCACAGAAATAGAAAAAAACAATCCTAACATTCATATGGAACAATGAAAGACCCTGAGTAGCTAAAACAATCCTGAGCAAAATAATAATAATAATAGTTATTATTATTAGAATAAAGCTGGAGGCATTACACTACCCAACTGCAGATTATACCACAAAGCTATAGTAATCAGAACAGCATGATACTGACATAAAAAGACACTCGGACAAGTGGAACAGAATAAAGAACCCAGAAATCTACCCACATACTTACAGCTAACCAATCTTTGACAAAGGCACCAAGAACATACATTGGGAAAAAGACAGCCTCTTCAATAAATGGTGCTGGGAAAACTAAACACCCATATATATAAGAATGAAACTAGTCCTGTGCCTATCTCCATATACCAAAATCAGCTCAAAATGGATTAAAGACTTAAATGTAAGACCTGAAGCTATAAAACTCCTAAAAGAAAACAAAAGAAAAACACTTTAGAAAGTAGGACTGGGCAAAGACTTCATGAATATGACCCCCAAACCACAGGCAACAAAAGAAAAAACAAACAAATGGGATTTTATCAAACTAAAATTCTTCTGTAAAAGAAACAAAGTGTAAAGACAAACCACAGAATGGGAGAAAATATTTGCAAGCTATGCATCCAACAAGTGATTAATACCTAGAATACACAAGGAACTCAAACAGCTTAACTGAAAAAACAAGTAACCTGATTTAAAAATGAGCAAAGGAGCTAAATAGGCATTTCTCAAAGGAAGACATACAAATGGCCAACAGACACATGAAAAAATGCTTGACATATACAAAAGGAACTCAAACAGCTTAACTGAAAAAACAAGTAACCTGATTTAAAAATGAGCAAAGGAGCTAAATAGGCATTTCTCAAAGGAAGACATACAAATGGCCAACAGACACATGAAAAAATGCTTGACATCACTCAGCATCAGAAAAATGCAAATCAAAACCACACTGAACTCTCACCTCACCCCAATTAGACTGGCCATTGTGAAAAAGACAGAGAATAGCAAATGCTGGTGAGGATGCAGAGAAAGGGGACCCTCCTACACTGTCGGTGGAACTGTAAATTGGAGCAGCCATTATGGAAAATGGTATGGAGGTTCCTCAAGCAACTGCAGATAGAATACTATCTAGCAATCCCACTGCTGGGTATATACCCAAAGGAATGGAAATCACCATGTGGAAGGGATCCCTGCATTCCCATGTTTATCGCAGCTCTATATACAATAGCCAAGAGTTTGAACCAAATTAAATGTCCATCAATGGATGGCTGGATAAGAAAAGTGTGGTATGTATACTCAATGGAATACTACTCTGTCATAAAAAGAATTGAATTCTGCCATTCACAGCAACATGGATGAACTTAGACAAAATAAATGAAATAAACCAGGCAGGGAAAGAGAAATACCAAATGTCCTCACCCATAAATGGAAGCTAAAAAAAAAACAAACGCATTTTTTAAAAGCAAGAAAAATAAAGCAATCACAATAATTTGGTAAACTTTCAAAAGGATAGAACAGAACTGAGGCCACCAGAGGTGGGAAAGGGGAAAGGGGAAAGAGGCATCACAAGAAATTGGTACAGTGCTACAAAAAATGATTACATTGTGTAATGCTGAATATACTAATTATCCTGATTTGAACATCATACATGGCACACAGGTATTGAGATTCAACACTGTACCCCACAGATATGTACAATCAATTATGTTTCAATAAATTTTCTTAAAAAACTGGAAACAACCCAGATGTCCTTCAGTGGGTGAATGGTTAAATGAACTGTGGTACATCCAAGCCTTGGAATACTACTCAGCAATAAAGGTGAACAAACTACTGATATGCACAACAACTACATGAAGCTTGAGGAAATTATGCTGTGAAAAAATGTCAGTCCCAAAAGGTTACATACTATGTTGATCCATTTATAGAACATTCTTGAAATGACAGAATTATACAAGTGGAGATCAGATTAGTGGTTGTCAGAAGTCATGGGTGGGGGTGTGAGGGAGGGATGTGACTATAAAAAGGCAGCAGGAAGACTCCTTGTGGTGATGGAAATGTCTGCATCTTGACTGCATCAGTGTTAATATCCTGGCTGTGTCATTGCACTATAGTTTTGCAAGATGTTACGATTAGGGAAGCTGGGTAGAAGGTACACAGGATGTCTGTATTATGTCTCACAACTGCATGTGAGCCTACGATTATCTCAAAATTGACAGTTAAATTTAAAATAATAAAATAAATAAATAATCAGATAAAAAAAATTATCCAAACATTTCTGATCCATCTACAGAATACCCATACATAGCAACAATAATTATATTCAATCATGGTTGATATTTTGTCAACTTTTGGTATATAAAACTATATGGTAGCATATGTGTTTTTTTTTTTCCAGCTTTGTGGTGTGAGGGTATATATTTCTACAGGAGGATAGAACATTCTAGGTAAGTGTTAGCTCAATGTGTAGTTTTAAAATATACAGACATATGTCATGCACATTGAGTTTTGTATTCTTGCCCCAGGCTGGGGAGGACCTGGAGATAAATCTCAAGATAAGGAAGTATTGACCTGCTCCCTTTTCCTTGTTTACAAGGGGCTGTCACTGTTCCAAGGCCAGGGGTGTGTGTGTTTAACAGCAGTAACTTCATTATCTGCCTGTGAGCAGAACAAAGATGAGTCATCATACACCATCAGGTCATGGAATCTACCTGCTCAGAAGCACTCTGGGGGAAGAATAGCAGATTGGGGGTTCTCTGAGTCCATTTCCAATTCTATATTAATAGCCAACCTCCTTATGATTACAGGTAATACAGCACACCCTGACCTCCACTCTCTGAGATTTTGCAATATAACCTATGGGTAGAGAGAACAGCCAGGCTTCTAACCACTTCTCTGCCCTTGACTTTGGGCAAGTTACTAAACTTCGCAGATCTTCAGTTTCCTCATTTGAAAAATAGGATAATACCCTGCCTTCTTAGGGCTGAGGTGAGGATTATAAATGTTTGGAAAGTGCCTGGCCCAATGCCTAATGTTGAAAACCTCAGTAACTGAGAGCAGGTATTACTGGAAAAATAAGGCAGGCACGCTCTATATGTTAAACCCCATAGGAGGGATGGATGACAAAATACAGCCCCAAGAAAAAGAATCATTACCATAGTCGGGGTTTTACCAAGGGAAATTATCTCAGAGGAGCTGCACTCAACTGTTGATGGAAGTTAGTGTGTATGTTAGGTTCTGATCATGTAGCAAGATAAACTAACTATATTATCTTATTTAAATTTCACCCTAACACTAGGGTCTCTGTTCTACTATTATTCATAAACTTGGATGAAGAAACCAAAGCTTAGAAAAATGTAATGACTCAGCCACAACTAATAAGTAAAGGAGCTGAGATTTGATCCCAGACGCATGGAGCCCCAAAGCACACACCCCAAGTCACTGTGCTGAAAGCAAACTGCTAGAGAACAGGAATCATGCATTATAGAATATGATCCCAAAGGGGACCATATGCAGAGGTAAATTTTATCTATTTATAAATATCATATTGAAACTTTCTCTGGCTGCCACACCACAATTTGGTGGTAACAACAGAGGCTTGTCTGAATGACCTGCACCATCTGACAGAACCACCTGCCACATCCCCACCCAGCAACCCAGCAGCATCTGGGGCTCTAGAAGGCTTTGCCCAAGCCCTGGGCCCCATCCAGGGTAGGTCAGCTGCCTCGATGGATGCCAAAGCACTTGAGAAGCAAGGAAATGCAGTATAAATAGCCCCTGTGGAATTTCCAGCCCGGGAGGATAGGGAAGGAAGGTGCTTGTCATAGGAAGTCATGGGGTTGGAGTTCCAGAAACAGCCACTTACCCAAAACCAAAAGAAAAACAAAAAAGAAAGCCATTCTCAACTCTCAAAGGTTAAAAAGGGGAAACTGAGGCAAGGATGGCAAGAAAAAGCTCCCAGCAAGTAAGGACCACAGGGTGAGTATTTTAGGAATACAATTTAACCCAGGGACGCCTCCAAGCACCTCTCTGAGCTGTTAGTACGTAAGAGGCACCATTTAGTTCTGAGAGCCACAGTCCATCACCAGGATGCCTGGGTCCCTCTCAAGGCTTACCCTTTCCTTGCTCATCAGTTGTGGTTTCCAAGAATCTACATGTGAATGTACCACTTTTTTAAAAGACCAGCTGTGAATTCATTCTGAGGTTAAATCAGCCTCATGCACTTGGTATAATGATGCCCTTTGAAAATAAAGATGACTTCATTCTTTTTTCTTTTTTTTATCTTACATTTTTCTTTAATTATCAATTTACAGAGAAATGAGTCTGTGCCCCAGCAACCTCCAATGGTAGCACAATGGTTTGTATTTTAATCTTTTTATTTATTGTGGTAAAACATATATAACATAAGAATTGCCATTTTAAGCATTTTTTAAACATACAATTGCATGGAATCAATTACATTTACAATGCTGTGCAACCACCACCTCTATCACTTTCCAAAACTTTTTTGTCATTCTAAACATAAACTCCGTACCAATTAAGAAATAACTTCTCATTAGACCTCTCCTCTCCCTCTTCCGCCACCCCCATTTCTGGTAACTTCCAATCTACTTCTGCCTCTGAATTTTTTTTCTTTTTAATTTTTCCTAATTGACCCATGATGATTATATATATTTATGAAGTACAATATGATATTTCTGCACATTTATACCGTGTGATCATATCAGGGTAATTAGCGTATCCATCATCTCAAACATCGAAGAATAAGATCTAGTGTTCTCTAGCAATATAGGGAGACTACAGCGACAAATGATTTCATTCTTTTTTGAAATGAAAGCATGAGTTTTTATTGTTATTGCTGATTAGTTCATTCTTATGCTCCTGCTCAGAAAAATAACACATCATTTATCTGACTCTACCAGGATATAAACTTCACAGGGGCAGGGATTTTTGACTGCTTTATTTGCTAATGTATCTAAAAATTGTACCTGATACATAGTAGGTGCTTAATGAACTAATAAAAAGCTGTTGGTTAAATTGGCAACACTGTGTCAGTGACCACTTTTTTTTCAGTGTTACAGATCTGAAACAACAACGTCTGGGAATCGTGTTTCTATGCAACTCTCTTGATTCTAGGTCTACAAAGAGCTGACGCTCTTTCCTACCCCTTCCTCTGAGCAGCCTTGACCCTCTTGTGGCTGATAGAGCCAACAGAGAAGTAATTAGAACCAGGTCAACTCACAACAGCCACCAGAAGAATGGGCTTCCCTTCCAGTTTCTTCCACGTAGCAACACTGGTGGGAAAGGCAGGGAACTGTGGGTTCATGGACTCTTGGCTTACTAACAGTAGCAAAACAAAGAACAGGTGCCACGATTTGGTGTTCTTGAGATCTTACAGCTCAGTCCTATCCTGTACCATCCTCCACCAAAGCTTCTCTCAAAGGCTCCTCCACACGGCCTCTCTCTCAACATTATACAGTCAGTTCTGCAATAATGCTTGTTTTGAAAATGTGAATTTGTTCCAATGCGACTGATACATTAGGGAACAATCTGAGCATAACATATTTTGCATTTGCTTATGCATGATTTCGTCTGTGAGAAACACTAGGGGAACACAGAAAGCTGTAGCCAGCTGAACTGAGACCCTTAGAAGTATGCAAAATACATATGTGTGTGCATGTCCACACAAACTCTCACATGCAAACATCTACCGGCTACCTCAGCTCATCTCATGCCTTATGACCCACACCCAACCACACCTAGGGTTATGAGGTTCCCTCCGATATCAGATAACCCTGCTTCCACCATTCACAGTAATTCACAAACTACTATACATTCATTCCTTCTGACACCCACTTCCACACCAAACTTTGGGTCTTTTTCAAGGTCAGGTGTGATATTTAACGTACTATTTATGTATTTCTTAATCGTTTAGCATGTGCAAAACTGTGCTACTGCTTTTATGAGGTTTCTACCTTTTTAATGTCTCACTGATGAAGTTTTTGAATGTTGTGCTTCAACTCCATTTTTCCATCTGGTTTTACTGTGCAATTCTGCATAGCACAATGATTTTTAGGAACACACAGGTCACGGTATAGCAGAACTGACTGTATCATCTTCTCCTTCATCATCTGTATCTTGCTGGCTAAGTCATTTCCTTCTACCAAAGTATTTACAGGTATGCACAACAGATCAGTATAACTCTGACACAGTAACATTCCTCCTGATCAATACAACCCATCAGATCATGGTTATTTGAGGGTCCTGTCATTTGAGGAAGTGGACCCAGCTACCAGCGGGAGACCCAAAAGAGAAAGCAGAGTTCACTCCAAAATGGTCAAGTTCAGAGAGTGGGATAATGAGATAGAGGTGCCTGTAGACTGACAGAATGCTCTCAGGCTCTTTCAAACATTGACTGCATTCCTTCCTTCTCTACAGCTGCCTTGGAGACAGTCACCTGTGGCACGCAGGCAGCAGAGGAAGCAAATGCAATGAGTTGGTCCTGAGTTAATCTTTGAATGTTGGGTTCCTCCAGGAGGATATCCCTTTTTAGGATAGGATCTGCATACCACTGCTTTGTGGCCAGCATTGTCATGTGCTATTTAGCATTCACCCTCCACCCCATCCCCAGGCAACCAGTGATCTGCTTTCTGTCACTATAGATTAGTTTGCATTTTTTTAATTCATATAAATAGGATCACATTATATGTAGTCTTTTTCATCTGGCATATCTGACCCAGCATAAAGCTTTTGGGATTCATCCTTGCTGTTGCCTGTATAAGTAGTTCATTCCTTTGTATTACTAAGTAATATTCCATCATATGCACGTGCCACAACATTTTTTCCCCATTCACCGGTTGATGGACATGTGGATCCTTTCCAGTTTGGGGCTATTACAAATAAAATCACCATGAACACTCATGCATATGCATTTGGACACATGCTTTTCTTCCTCTTGGGTAAATACCTCTAAAAGTGGAACAGCTACATCACATGGTAGGTTCATCTTTAACCAGTTTAAAAAAAAAAACTGCCAAACTGTTTTCCGAACTGGTTATACCATTTTATACTCCAATCAGCAGTGTGTGGGAGTTCCAGGTTCTCCCCATCCATGGTGTGGTCAGTCTTTTTCATTTTAGTCATGCTAATAGACATATACTGGTATCTCATTGCAATTTAAATTTGTATTTTCCTAATGACTAACGATTTTGAACATCTTTTCATGTGATCATTTGCCATATATATCTAATTTGGTGAAGTGTTTGTCCAAATATTTGGTCATCATTTTACTGGGTGTTCTTTTTTTTTTTTTTTTTTTTTTG